>NC_135210.1:472500-773750 GCF_050948175.1 Xylocopa sonorina | reverse complement strand
ACTTCATGAAAAGCGATATCGCATCTCATTTCTATATCTCATAATAAGATGTAGTATCAATGCTAACGCGTTATGTATATCTCCTCAGCACATTAAAAGAATATAAATGCCACAGTTCCTTGCGGCGAAATAGCGTTTCTAGATATCTACGTATTGAAGCATTAGATAACTATTGCATCATAGGACACGATAACGCATCACATTTCTATGTTTCAAAACAAGATGCGATATTCAATGCAACGCATTATGTATATCTTGTCTACACTTCAAAAGAATGTAAAGCACATACTTCCTTGCTACGGTATAGCGTTTCTAAATATCTACATATCAAAGCAAAGAGTTCTAATGCTTCATAAGGCGCGATATCGCATCTCATTTCTATATTACATGATAAGATGTAATATCAATGCCACGCGTTAAGTATATTTCGACTAAGCTTCAAAAGAATGTAAATTCTACACCTCCTTGTGCCGGTATAGCGTTTCTAAATGTATATGCATCGAAGCAATGGAGTTCTAATGCTTCATAGAACGCGATATCGCATCCCATTTCCATGTTCCATGATGAGATGTAAGATCAATGCAGTGGGTTATGTTCATCTCGTAGACAATTCAAAATAATGTAAATCGTACACTTCCTTGCGACGGAATAGCGTTTCTAGATGTCTATGTATCGAAGCAATAATGTTTCATTGCTTCATAAACCGCGATATCGCTTCTCTTTTCTATGTCTTATGATAAGATGTAATATTCAATGCAACGCATTATGTATATCTCGTCTACACATCAAAAGAATGTAAATGCCAAACTTCCTTGCGATGGAACAGCGTTTCTGGATGTCTACGTATCGAAGAAATGGAGTTCTAATACTTCACAAAACGCGATATCGCATCTCATTTCTATATTACATGATAAGATGTAATATCAATGCCACGCGTTAAGTATATTTCGACTAAGCTTCAAAAGAATGTAAATTCTACATCTCCTTGTGCCGGTATAGCGTTTCTAAATGTATATGCATCGAAGCAATGGAGTTCTAATGCTTCATAGAACGCGATATCGCATCCCATTTCCATGTTCCATGATGAGATGTAAGATCAATGCAGTGGGTTATGTTCATCTCGTAGACAATTCAAAATAATGTAAATCGTACACTTCCTTGCGACGGAATAGCGTTTCTAGATGTCTATGTATCGAAGCAATAGTGTTTCATTGCTTCATAAACCGCGATATCGCTTCTCTTTTCTATGTCTTATGATAAGATGTAATATTCAATGCAACGCATTATGTATATCTCGTCTACACATCAAAGGAATGTAAATGCCAAACTTCCTTGCGATGGAACAGCGTTTCTGGATGTCTACGTATCGAAGAAATGGAGTTCTAATACTTCACAAAACGCGATATCGCATCTCATTTCTAGGTTTCATGATAAGATTTAAGATCAATGCAGAGCGTTATGTATATCTCGACAACAGTTCAAAGCAATGTAAATGCCAAACTATCTTGCCACGGAATAGTGATTCTAGATGTCTACTGTAACGTCAGTTACAGGCTGCCAGCCTCCGGCATGCCCCAGCAGCCACAGCATCCACGGTCCAGCAACCGCTCATTCGTCAGCTTCCGCATCCGCAGCATGCGTACGAGGACCGTACGGCGTCCCGGCGCCTCAGGATGAGGAGACAGAGTTACAAGGACGCCCTACTTCACCGTCCGCCGCACCGCGAAGGCCCAGCGACTCGCGCGCCGCGCAACCGGAGGAGGTCGCGGACGCGCTTGCCATACGAGACTTCTAATCTGAACGTCGAACCGAGCAGATCGAATCTGCCTCCACTGTATCCTTCAACATGCTACCAGCTCCAATGCAGTCGTTTCTATTCCATCTCCCATAGAGGAGTCTTTATTATAACTTAGTCTCATTTCTATTTCATTTTGTACTTATATTTAGCAACTTAGTCTTAGTGTTTCAATTAGGATAGTTATTCATAGAATATACACTAGTTTTACCCAATTCAAAGTCTCCTTATTATACTACAATCTCCTTCGACTCTAATCCACGAGTACGCTCGCGTATTATTACTAGTTCCTACTCTTCCATCGGCGACAGTCTTGAAGTTGGACGGTTAGAGCGAACCAACACTTAGCCGCTTTTACTTCACCTCTGCCGTAACAAGGGTGTCCTGAACTAAGGTCGATCCCGGTAAGCTAGAGCGAACCAGCGCTTAGCCATGCCGTAGTTTTCCTGTGTGCAAGTACCCTCGACGAACTCTGAGCTTTCCATAAAGCGTACACGATGCGCGGAGAGGAAAGAGTTCCTACGTCTTCTCGTTCGCGAATACGTGGGCAGTGCCTCCGCGTATCCGAAGTTCTACGCTGCGGTTGCTGTTCCTGCAAGGGTAACCTTCGCCGCCATACGTCCCGTTCGAGCTGAGGAACGCACAGTCTCGATACCCGCACCTTCCAGCCAGAGTTCGCCTGCCTGGAGGCTCATTCCTATCGACGCTCCGACGTTCTAACCATACACAGCTACAATTCCGGACACGGATCCACGGCGCATTAGATGCCTGCAACGAGAATCAAACATTACTATCCAGTCGTCGAAATGTAAGTACTAGACGTAATAATTGGAATAAATCGAGTCCAACCGCCAACAAACACGGACCCCGCGCAATTCGCGTAGTAAATTCGGGAAAGCTACTGATCGTGTCATCGTATCGAGCGCAAACGCACCTCGGGACGTGACACTTGATATGGAATAGCGTTACTAGATGTCTACGGATCGAAGCAATAGAGTCTAATGCTTCGTAAAATGCGATGTCGCATCTCACTTCTGTGACTCATGATAAAATGTGATATTCCATACAACGCGTTATGTATATCTTGCCTACACATCAGAAGAATGTAAATGCCACACTTCTCTGCTACGAAATAGCTTTTCTAGATGTCTACAAATCGAAGAAATAGAGTTCTAATACTTCATAAAACTTGAAATCGCTTCTCATTTCCATGTCCCATGATAAGTTGTAATATTCAAAGCCGTGCGTTATGTATATCTCGTCTATACCTCAAAAGAATGTAAATGCCACACTTCCTTGCTACGGAATAGCGTTTGTAGGTGTCTACGTAACGATGCAATAGTACTCCATTGCATCATAAAACGCGATATCGAAACTCATATCTATGTTTCGTGATAAGATGTAATATTCAATCTAGCGCGTTACATTTATCTCGTCTACACCTCAAGAAGATGTAAATCCCACACTTGCATGCAATGGGATAGCGTTTCAGGATGTTCACGTACCGAGGCAATAGATTTATAACGCTTCATAAAACGTAATATATCAACTCAATTCTATGTCTCATGACAGGATGTAATTTTCAGAGCAACGCGTTATGTATATCTCGACAACACTTCAAAAGAATGTAAATGCTACGCTTCCTTTCCACGGATTAGCGCTTCTAGATGTCTGCGTATCGATGCAACAGAGTTCTAATGCTTCATAAAACGCGATATAGCATCTCATTTCTACGTTTCATGGTAACATGTAATATTTAATGCAGCGCTCTATGTATATCTTAGCGATGCTTCAAAAGAATGTAAATGCATCATTTTCTTGCACCGGAACAGCGTTTCTAGATGTCTACGTATCGAAGCAATAGAGTTCTAACTCTTTATAAAACGCGATATCGCATATATGTTCTATGTCTCATGATAAGATGTAATATTCAATGCAACGCGTAACGTATATTGTAACGTCAGGCGTGCCGCCTGCCACCCTCCGGCGTGCCCCAGTATCCATAGCATCCACGGTAAAGCAACCGCTCATCCGTCAGCATCCGCATCCGCAGCTTCCGTACGAGGACCGCACGGCGTCCCAACGCCTCAGGACGAGGAGACAGAGCTAGAAGGACGTAGAGTACATCGGCAGGTACCTATTTACTTACCCTCCATACGTGTAACCTTAGGTTAAGCACTCTACACGACTATGTACATACACACAACAACACACACCTAGAATTCTCAGTTCGATTAGAGATAATACGCCCTACTCCACCATCCGCCCCACCGCGAGGGCCCAGCGACTCGCGCGCCGCACAACCCGAGGAAGTCGTGGACGACCTCCAGCGAGCTCGACGCTCTAGTGCTCCAGCAATACGCAGCCACTATTCCGGACACGGATCCACGGCGCATTAGATACCTGCAACTAGATGCAAATATTACTATCCATTCGTCGAAAAGGTAAGTGTTAGACGTAATATTTGGTTAAATCGAGTCCGACGGCCAACGAATCCGGGCCCCGCGCAATTCGCGTAGTAAATTCGGGAAGGCTACTGATCGAGCCATCGTATCGAGCTCAACCGCACTTCGGGGCGGGACACGAAAGGTATATTTTTGGTAACAGCGGTGGGATAGCCACGCGATTACTTCGAACATTCTGTCGTTTGGGACCGCGAAACATATCCATGGTAAGTAGGACTCCAACCAAGACGCGTCAACAAGCGCAACGTGCGACACTCGAAACCGATCGCGAGAAACGTAAAAACAGAGCACTCGAATTCCAGGAAACTCTCGGTGAATTGAGCCACTGTACCGCGCAAGCTGGCGCTTCCGCGAAAAATACCAATCCAGTCGATCGTACCACGGTCTTATTGCTTCAACAATTAGAAATTTTACGCCGCGAAGTCGAGGCAATCCACCGCACACCTGATTTATCTCGCGACGACACAACTCCGCTCGATATTCCGCGAATAGATCCGCTTCCAACTTCGAATTCAAATTCGATTTCCAACGTAAACGTATCGCAACACGATGAGCTCTCGCTCAAACAAGCGTTAGAAGCCGTTCCGACTTTCGACGGGCAGAATATTCCCGTCCTTCAGTTCACGAGAGCCTGTAAATGAGCTTATGAGCTCATTCCGAACGGGTGTGAACGCGCCTTTACGCGCCTCTTAAAGGGAAAACTCAAGGGCCGCGCTTACGCCACGTTAGAGAACGAGCCTTGCCAAACGATCCTCGAGTTTACCGACATTCTTCGAAGCTCTTTCACTGTCGTGAAATCTGTCGAAATTTATAAGGGCGAACTCACGACGATATTTATGGGTATTAACAAGCATATACTAGATTATATCGGTTGAGTGAAAGACCTGAGAACAGCGATTATCGACTGTGATAGAATAACGCGACGCGACACACAGGAATCTTTATAGGACGCGAACAAACTCACTGCACGATGCTTCTCCCAGAAATAAGAATTCAAATGCCGGTAGATTCTTACAGTAATCTACATCAAATGTTCGCTCGAGCGCGCGAACTTTTTCAGATCTATGAGCGCGACTGCACTCGTCTCGGAAAAACGCGGACGCGAACCGAGCCACGAGAAAAACGCAAAAATATAATTTGCAACAAATGTAGCAATCCGGAACACTACGCGACCGAATGCAGCTTGAGGACGAACGCTCAGTACCGTCCGATAGAACAGCGGGAGTCTTACCTGCGACCCAGGGACGCACCGATTCCCATCCAGCGCCCTGCGTACGATCAACCGCGACCGCTTGTAAACAGAAACTCTGTCAAATTTTGCAAATATTGCAGGAATCAGGGGTATGACATTAGTGAATGTCGCAAGAGGGAATTTAATAACAATTTAAACAGAAATTCGGGGAATGGCGGTGGCCTCCGTACTCGCCGCGAGAGAGGTCGCGAGGCCGCACCGAGGATCCGCACTCTCGCAGTGATCGATTCGGACGCAGAACACTGCGAAATGCCGCAATAAATATTACCGGTAAATTAAGCACTCCTAGCGTAACAATAAACGCAGAATTATTAATTTCCCCGACGCGACTCATAATTGATACCGGGGCCGAAATTAATATAGTCAAACAATCCGCTCTGAAGTCCTACGCGAGAATAGACTCCTTGGAGGTAGTCATAATAACGGAAGTTACCGAAGGCAAAACCGCTACCCTAAGGACGGTAAAGTTTTTACCGTCCTTTTAAAGTTACGCGGTAATTTTCGACCGCGTCGTTCCTTTCACCGTCGTAGTGGATAATTTTCCCCTTAAGGTTAACGGGAACCTTGGCTGAGGATTTTGTAAAGACGCAGAAGTTTCATTCCTGAAAAGATATATTAAATGGAACGGGGGGAAAATTCCATTCGAGGCAGAAATCGAGTCAACCGAAGAGCCGTCGTCGCGTCCACAGACTCCTCTGCAGTTATCGCCGAAACATAAACAAACGTCGCGTCCGAAGCCGATTCCGCCTCACGTATCGCAGCAATGATCATCTTCTCCGAAACGCGATACACCGACGAAGCCCGAATCGAAGACGGTTACGAAAGCCGTTTCTCCGAAGCCAAAGGATCGTATCACGATTCCCGCGCGATCAAACGTTGGAATCAAAGTCCGCGTTATCAATTCAAATATTCCCGAGGGAATAATTCCTCGAATTAATTTAGCTCCGGGCTTATTCTTCAGCAGCGCGCTTGTTAGAGTAGTCCAAGGGAAAGCAATCACGAGAATAATTAATTCATCGGATCGCGCAATCCATATCGCAATACCGGACGTAAATCTCGAGCCAGCCGAAATCATGGCTCCCTTCCGCGAAGAGGTGAGTCCTTCACTGTTTCTAATTTTTTCTAATTCCACTGGTTCCGCCGTATCCAACGGTACATCCCGCAAAAGGGAATTTTCTATTTGAACTTCAATATCGTCTAGTTCCACTGTTTCCGCTGTATCCGTCGGCTCGTCCCGCAATAGGGATTCTTCAATTTCAAATTCAATTTCGACTATGTACACGACATGCAAAACTCCTCCTTCCCATTGTAAGGTAGCAAACGCGCGCCAAATTTCTTATGCGGAAGCGGTAAAATTAAATTCGAAACAAAATTTGTAAACTAAATCTCCGCTATCGCCGAAATCCACAGATTCCCCGAAAACTCGTGTCGACCGCATACTCAGTCTCCTCTGCCTCGACCATCTCAATGGAGAAGAAAAGGAACATGTCGTCCGCCTTGTCAATAGCGCTTAAGAACTTTTCCATATCCAGGGCGACAAGTTAGGTCATACTACAACCACCACGCACAAAATTCTCACCGTTGACGATCGTCCCGTCAACGTCAAACAATATCGTTTTCCACCTGCGCATAAGGAGGAGATTCGCAAACAAACAGAAAATTTCCTACAAAATGATGTCATCTCTCCGTCGAAATCTCCGTATAATTCACCGTTCTGGGTGGTGCCCAAGAAGCCTGACTCCTTGGGCAACAAATAGTGGCGTGTTGTGATCGACTACCGCGCGCTGAATGATAAATCCATCGCCTACGCCTATCCCCTCCCGTGCATCACTGAGATTCTCGACCAACTACGGAGCGCAAAATACTTCAACACCTTCGATCTCGCGAGCGGGTTCCACCAGATCCCGATGGAACCCGCCGACGCGCATAAAACCGCCTTCTCGACGCCTGACGGGCATTACGAATTTAAACGTATGCCGTTTGGATAAAAAAACGCGCCCGCGACATTCCAGAGGCTTATGGATAACGTCCTATCCGTCCTTCAAGGGAACGAAGTATTTGTCTACCTAGACGATATTGTGGTTTACGCTAGCTTTATCCAGGAACACCGTGTAAAATTTGAGAAGTTGACGCAAAGGCTCAGAGAAGTCAACTTAGTTCTACAGCCGGATAAATGTAAATTCCTGAGGAGAGAGGTGAGCTACCATGGTCACATTATTAGCGAACACGGTGTAAAACCAGATCCTGCGAAGATAAACGCTGTTAAAAATTTTCCGCGTCCCCGGATCGCAAAACAAGTAAAGCAATTCCTCGGTCTCGCGGGATATTGTAGGCGATTAATCGCAAAATTTTCGCATATTGCCAAGCCTCTTACAAATCTTCTGAATAAAGACGCGCCCTTTGTATGGCGCAACGATCAGGAGAACTCGTTCGTAAAACTACGCAACTGCCTGTGCGAGGCACCCATTCTACAGTATCCCAATTTTAAACAACCGTTCATAATTACCACCGACGCATCCGCCGAAGCGATCGACGCTATTCTTAGCCAAGGTCCGATAGGCCGCGATTTGCCCATCGTGTACACTTCGCGTCTGCTCAACGCAGCAGAAAGAAATTATTCCACGATCGAGAAGGAGTGTCTGGCGATCGTTTACGCTGTCCATTACTTTCGGCCGTACATATATGGTAACCATTTCAAGCTCGTTACCGATCATCGACCGTTAGTGTAGATGAACTCGGTCAAGGACCCATCCAGTAGACTCGTACGTTGGAGGCTCAAGCTAGCGGAATTTGATTACGAAATGTTGTACAAAAGTGGTGAAACAAATCTCAATGCAGACGCATTATCGCGTAATCCAGCTGAAGTTTTCCCGCTCACCTATGCACATGATTCCGAAGACAACATCTTCGATGTTCCTCCGGAAGTTCGTAGAAAATATACCGCTCCAGCGCCTCCACCTACACCGGTAACGTCGGGAACTGACTTACCGACGCTTGATGCTCCCGCCTTTACCAACACTCAACCATCTCCGAATTCCTCCGATAACGCAGAGATCTACACCCCCGCACCATACAAACATATCAGGCGCGAGCCTCTGTTCAAATGAATATTACGCCTTATCGTGAGACATAAAAATGACGTGCGATATCGCGTTTTTTGAAGAATTAGAACTCTATTGCTTCGATACGTAGACATCTAAGCAGTGAAGTGTGGGTTTCACATGCTTTTGAAGTAATGACGAGATATATATAACGCGTTGCATTGAATATTACATCTTATCATGAAAGATTGAAGTGAGATGCGACACCGAGTCGAATGAAGTATTCGAACTCTACAACGTCGACTCGTTGTGCATCTAGAAACGCTATACCTTTGCAAGGAAGTGTAGAAACCAAATGCTTTTGAGGGGTAGAAGTATGTTAAGACGCTATCCCTCTGCAAGGGAGTGCAGGGTTCACATCCTTTGGACATGCAGAAGAAATAAGCATAACGCGTTGTATTGAAAATTAAATCTTACATTGAACATTGAAATGAGATGCGACATCGCGTTGAATGAAGTATTCGAATTCTATTGCAACGACATATTGTGTATTTGAAATCGCTATGCCTTTGCATGGAAGTGTAGAATTCACATATCTGAGACGGTTAGAAGCATCCTAGAACGCAACCCCTTTGCAAGGAAGTGTAGAAATCGCATTCTTTTGAAGTGTAGAAGCAGATAAGCATAATGTGTTGAATAGAGCATTGAAATTTACTTTCATACTTCGAACTGTTGATTTGAAATGCGATATCGCATTTTATGGATTATTTAAACTCTATTGCTTCGATACGTAAACGTCTACAAACGCTATCCCGTAGCAAGGAAGTGTGGGATTTACATCTTTTGGAGTGTAGATGCAGATACGCAAAACGAGTTGCATTGAACATTACATCTTATCACGAAGTATTGGAATGAGATGCGACATCGCGTCGAATTAAGTATTAGAACTCTATTGCTTCGACAAATAGACATCTACAAACACTATCCCTTTGAAGGGTGTGTGGAGTTCACATTCGTTGGAAGTGTAGAATAGATAAACGTAACGCGTTGCATGGAATATTACATGTTACATTAAATATTGATTTAAAATCGCAATATCGCGATGAATGTAGTTTCTTACTATTTAAAGTGAAACATTGAGATTTGTTTATAATCTGTTGGAATTTAATTACCATTTGATTCAAATTGACAATGATAATCTTCTATAGTTCAACAGTTTTGTGAGCTGTCCTCAGGAATCCACAGCTCAGTACTTGTAAAATGGACGACAAACGAACAGCCTGACCACGCGAAATCAAACCGATTTTTCAATACTAATATTATCTTGTTTAACTTATCCTGCAAACTATCAAAATGCCCTTAGAATAGTGCTTATTGACCGTGAAGTAAACGATAAGCATTACGCATTCTACCATTGTTTACAATACGTATGTTTCATTTACTATGAAAACCGTAGGTATTATCGCATTTCTTTACTTTTTGTAACCTTCAGTGGCTTCATGTGACAGGTCGTTGAACTCGTTTTAAAATGCTCTATCGTATTACGG
Organism: Xylocopa sonorina; assembly: GCF_050948175.1. Lineage (NCBI taxonomy): Eukaryota > Metazoa > Arthropoda > Insecta > Hymenoptera > Apidae > Xylocopa > Xylocopa sonorina. The sequence continues at coordinate 763,650 of NC_135210.1, read as the reverse complement.
AAGAATGAACATAGCAATTCATTTTAAGAAATGAAGGTGACCTTCAAATGTCCAACCTCAACTTCCAAAAATCTATTTTCATCAACGGATGGGCCCTTTGTATTGTGCAATTTTATATCAGCAAATCTTTTATATCTGTCCAATACTGTATATTGTTATGGATGTGTCCAGCAAGGCAACGATGAACAAAGTTAAATTTAATATTACGATGTTTATTGTAATACTTATAATATATTTGTTTTTCTGGAATTTAGCCAAAAAACAGTGTTCACGATGTCGACAGATGAATGTATTTGCCTTACAATTACAAGAGCGGACAGTTTCGAATGTAGAATATTTATTTTCTGCGCTAACTGAATCATTACAAACGTTAAGTAAAGTACGTGCCTTTCAAAACAGTCAGATGCAAATTACAATACAACGTTTCCAAGAAATGGTACGTGTCAGTCTTTTTTCATTTCTGTTTTTGTAATCAAAGGAAATTTAATTGAAATATCCTCAAAATTTAAGGACAAGAAGTTATTATAATCTTACGCAACATATATGATGGTGATAAAGGATAAGTATACGGAACTGAAAATGGAAAATAGCGAGCAGAAAAAGAAACTGATAGAACTGCAAAGTAGATTGATACATCCCTCAAATGATAGTTCTACGTCAATAAAATCTGTTAAACAAAGAACTATTGCAAAAATCAGGTATAATCAATATTACTTCTGCTCAATAGCTATAATAGAATTGGACCGAAATGGATATAGAAGAGGCAATTATATCTATACGTTCTATTCTATGCAAAGGCAAATATGCCAAACAGAAAAAGTGTATTACTTACAAATTACTTATGTTCGCAGAGATCTCATTAATTCAGGTTTCTATTGCAGAACTAATCATTCATTTAACATGGAAAGGGGTTAAGAAATAGTAAATGGTTAGTACATATTTCATAGCATCACCCGATACGTCGATTGGATCACGTAAAACATCGCACACTAATTCCATCTACACCTTCAGACCTTAAATATATAATTTCAACAACATACTTAATACTGTTTTAATAACATTTTTCTAATTATTTATATCTGTGCCTAATAAATATATATTAATCGAATAAGTTGCTTTACCAATGAATAAAAAAAACTGAGGATTACAAATCTGATCATTACATAACAAACGTGCATTACATATATAATGTTACATGTAACGAAAGATGAATATCAAAAAGATCGTACATAAGTTGCATCCACAATGCGGTCATAGAGATACAGATATGGCAAAAATTCGAAGCAATAATTAATAAAATTCAAAAAGGGGGAGTGAAAGTCCATCTCTTTAACGATGATAAGAAACAAGTCTGCTTCATGTACTATAATATCCCAAACAGCCAGCGATTGGCACATTAATGACAACGGATGGAACGAATTCCGTGGCAGAACTGTGCTAAAACAGTGCTCCTGCTCAGTTCTTGTAACGGCATACTCTTAATACTGGAGCGACACTCGTATCAGGGCACTATTAAAGTACCGCGATAAAGCACACGGGCTACATTTTTTCCATAGAGTCGTTAATTACTTTATCATAAAAATGTATACATTTGAGAGTTATATTAAATACGATGACCGCATGTCATTTAAGAAATTACACAAGGCGAAGTTAGGGATGCAACAGCATGACTTGTTATTTTATAAGTAATATTTTATTTTATAAATAATATTTATAGTATATGACGGGATGAAAGAAATATACATGACTTGCTCAATAACTATAAATATAGGAAAATGACTATCAAAATGTCTATCAATACTCATATTGTACAACATCTACTGACATCTAACGGTTTTAATTTGGATGAAAGCACAGGTTTCCCATTGCCGAATGTGACCCTACGTCATTGCTGAGAAGATTCATGAATGGAGCGATGACACGCGTGTCACGATGGTGCTGGTGCTGCGCGATTCACACGGCGTGTTACGCTTGTCTAGAACGTGCTGGTAAGACGTTCTAGCATTTTAGCTAACGAATCCGGTAACAGATGGCTTCGCATCAGCTGACACTCGGAAGTGGCAATATAGTGCCGGTATGGTGTCGCCATCATCTTGCCGTTTGTTATCTGGGATGCTTTTTAGAGCATTATTCGAAATTGAATTTGAACACATAGCTACTTAATCGTGAATTTGTATGTACATAATTATACATGACTGCATAAAAACAATATCATACACTTTTATAATCAATGCGATATAAGAATATAAGACGAAGAACTATCCACTCGTATCAGGAGTAAAAACAGTGTTTAGTGTGCAAGGTTCGTTGCAAAATATAATTAAGCAGTTAATATATCAAATGACAGCACATAATATATTACTGAAAGTATAATGATATGAAAAGCAAGAAAAACATATTTATTTGTTAGATGTTTATAAATTCAAATTTAAAAGTCCAAGTCACAATTAATAAATTATTGTTTAACAAGGTGATTTAATGTTGTTTCAAATAGGCGTGAAGAACTAGCTAGTATTTCTGTCAATGTAATTTCATTTGCGCTGGATGCAGTAAAAACACATTTGCATTCTAAGCAAGGTTTCATGAGATCTGGTGCATTTTCCAAATTTTAGGAAGGGATGCTGCTAGTAGTAGTTGATTCAGCACTATGTCATAAACATATACAACAAGCAGACCAACGTAAACTGATTTAAAATGTTCAAAATTATTTAAATTAAACTGTTACACTTTTATAATCCATGTAGCGCTTCTGTTCTTTGTAGCTTAAAAAGAATCTTGAGAATATAACGCAATGTGAAGAAGTTTGGAAAAAAAGAAGGCAGGCTTTAATCCCAAATAAAGGAACCTTGGATCTGTTGTATCGTGGTTACCGGTGTGCTGTGTTAAGGGATATGATATCAGTTTTAATTTTCTAAACAAGATTCGATTAAAAAAAATCTGGAGTCAACACATTGTAATAAAAGTTCTTCCAGTGAAAATTTCTGTATGCAGTGAAGTAGTAGCTTCACATCCCCTTGATTTTCTACAGAAAATTTTATGCGATTTTACTCGATTGACTAGAATCGAAACTACGAAACCTATTAGGTGGTATTTCTGCAAATGCTACCATACACACACACGCACACGTGCGCACACAGGCGCAAACGCAAACACGAATTCCATTAAAATTAAAGATACTGTGTATGTATTGGAGGATGCGTACAATAAAAAATGATTATTACATGGATAAATTGTAGAATTCCATTTGCAATTGATAATTAAATTATAAACATTTATATGCTTCTATCAGAAATTTATATACGTCAAAATTGCAGCACGTAGGTGTGTAAATATCACTTTGTGATCTCATTTCATTTTGGCAGTTATAAATAAGCATCCATCATAAAGCTTGATAATCTTTCAACTATAAAATAACTATGAAACATTAGATTTCCTGCTGGTGTTTGTCTATTTTATCATTTTCGGAACTTGTGAAGCTGTTAGAATTATAATAACAAAGTACTTTATATTTTTGCTCATTGTTTCCAATGAAAATATGAAATATGAATAACTCTATTCATTTTATTATAAATGTATGAGTAAAGTTTAATCTACATAAATAAATATTTTGAAATGTAATTTATTTAATTTTTATCATTTAGCGTTACAAAATATATAAAAATATATTTTACTTTAGTGTTTTTAATATTTAAAATATTTTACATTATCATATTAAACTTTTACAAAAAGTAACAAAATTTTTATAGGTAGGAATAATTTTTCCTTAATTAGTTAATATGTCGGTTCTTTTTAAGAAGACGGTATTTAATCTTTCAAAGTAAGTTTCGACTTTAAATTGACCATTAATTTCTCTAATTCCATTGCTTTTCGTAGATCACCGCTAATTTTCAACTTTCCCACTACGGCTTTGTCGATGCAAGTTTTAATTCTCCGAAAGATATATAATATTATGTTACTAGTTAAATTAATTTCCATTTCTAATTAATTTGAACGTAAAAAATATATTTTTTTTTATGAGAAAGCATTGCGAGAAAATGTTGAGAATCCATTGATAATGTTGTATCTAGTGGTTGACTAGGTTCTCCTCTCCCTGCCGCACCTATTTACCTTTTTTAAGATCCAAATACCGTGTACAAGTTTCGGCACCTTTAAAATTTATGAAATTTAGATATTGTAAATTTTTGCAAAAATGATGTTAATTACCTTTTGAATTATGTGTGCTTGAGCAATTAACCAGACTGATCCATGATGTGTTGTAATGTACGAAGATTAACAAATTTGTTTTTAATATAATGAACAATATAATATTTGAGCTTACAGTTTCGTTAACAAACTCGCTGTTTAAGTTAGTTTGAATGTCAATTAATATTTAAATGATCTTTTCCTCTGATTTATCTGTATAATTTGTTTGTTCTATTCAATTGTTGTTTATATTTATCCAAATCTGTATGTTCCAAATTCTCCTCCAGGAAGGAATCAGGCATCAATTTATCTTATCAATAATATTTATATTCTGTAAAGTAAATTGATTTGTTTACTAGAATATAAATTATACATTCATGTATGAATTGTAAACCTTTAGTTAATTATTCACACCTGGATTACATGCATAATACGGGTAAAATCAGACATTCCTTCAGTTTTTTATTATTACCTCATCGATTAAAGACTGCTTAGTAACAGATTTACTGTCTTTGCAAAATAAAAGCGTACATTGCATCATCCATTATTTCCAGCTTCCCACTATAATTTTGTGATTCTGGCTGGCGATACTTGTGATTAATAATCCATTAATTATGGACGACTGGAGTTACCAACAACCGATAACGTATGCTATCACATACGGCTGGTGTATCCAATAGTAGGTAACTCAAGACTTATCAACGACTGGAGTTGCCTGCGGTCGGTAACTCACAATATATCGGCAGTAGGTGATGCATGCAGTCGAGAACTCATGATATTATAACGGTTGGTATTGCTAATAGTCGATAATTCAAGAATTATCGAGGGATGGCATTGCCAACTATCGATAATCCATTTCTTACTTGGCGTAACTTAATCTAACATCCTCTAAACTTAATTTAAACCAAAATAACCGCAGTTACACCTAATCTGACTTAACCTGCCTTAACTCGAATCTAACCCAACCTAACACAATCTAGCTTTACCTCTTTTAAACATATACAAATCAAGCCTACGCTTTCCTCAGTCTAACCCAACATAACCGAGCCGACAAACATTCTCAAACATAAACCAACCTAACCTAACCTAGCATAACCTGATCTAACGTAACCGTACTTCCATCTCGGGACGGAAGCAACCTTCGCAACTTTCCCAGGGATAAGGCTATGCAGTAAGCATTCCGCTGTTACGGAGTGGCAGAGATCCGCTCCGATTGAACATTTATTCACGTAATGTAATGTAGTGTTCGGCGGGTTCATTCGGAGCGAGTCCACATCGAATGCAGGAGTGCCTTCGGCGGAATGAAAACGAACAGTCGGAAGAAAATAAAACTTTACTAAAAAATCGTACGGAAATCCGATATATCGACGCGTATCTAATATATATCTAACTGAAACGTAATTCGAAAAATGCAAAGGATAAGAGGGAACATTCTCCAATATATGACATATATAAGTTAACGGATGTAAGAGAGAATATTCGATCTCGGTGTAGCGAGACCGGGGTGCCATTCTAAAGCAATCGCATAACGCCGGTGCCGGGATGGTGTAGAGAGGGAATGTAGAGGGTGGAAAGCATAAAATAACAACAATGTAACTAAAGAGAAAGAAAAAGAAAATCTGTGGGAGCATTGCATTTATTGAGAGGAAATCCTAGAAATATCAAACAACAGATTATATACCGTACCGAAAGGGCAAGGTACAACGAAATAGACAATATCGTGAGAGATAATAAAAATATCGAGAAACTTAAAAAGATAATAATAACTTAGATTGAATGAATCAATATCACTGATCCCGGCAAGCTTAATGGAAAATGCATGACTACGAATCGGTTAGAGTATAAAATAGATGCTGGTCGCGATTCGAGTAGCCCTGGGAGTCCCTCACCCGCATCAAGGCATGCAGTAGGATGGTAGAGGGCCTGCAGCCCTCCCCCCAACTCCCACCTCCGACGCGAGCGAGGCTGTTGTGTATATGTTGCTGAGAGGTGCTGTCGGCTCGCGATTCGGAATCAGCCGCATCGAATCCTGGCAGAAGATTAAGGATAGGGAAATAGAGAAGGATAAGGAAAGCGTATATAAAAGAGAAAAAGAAAGTCTCGGAAGGAGGCACAGACACGAAACGAGAAGCATCAGGAGCCGAAGTAAGGGAACCAAAAAAGAAAGAGCAGGATAATGGAAAAGCTACCGATAAGAATAACGTCTACACTTTCAAATAGAAGAATAGACAACCACACATCAGACCAATGATAGATATTTTGAGCGAGGATACGGCGAAGCTAATGACATATTAGAAAACGTTAATGGGAAACATCAGGCATATAAAAAAAAAACTGACATCGAACGCTTGATGAAACTAATGGCGAACGTTTACAGAGAAAAATGAAGCAATTGAAGGAGCAGGAAGCATTCGAGGAAAAGCAGCGAGATGGGGAAACGCAGGAAAAACGACAGAAATACGAAAAGATGGCATAAGAAAATCGAGACTGGGAGCTATAGTTCTGGAATTTAACAAGAAAGCAGGTGTAGAGAACAAAATAAAGAAGATAAAAAGATCTCTGAAAAAAGGATTCGCAGTAAAACATACGAGTGCAAGTATAATGCCCCAACCAAGGGACATATACCCGTTGGATTACCAGAGAAGAAACAAAGGAGGACATAAGACGAACATTGAATGAAATCGAAGGAAAGGATAGCGGTATAAACGTCAAGTTGTTAAAACAAACGTGGAGAGACAACAGAGTCGCGTTAGTTGAGTGTGAACAGGAATATAGCAAAGAGCTGGAGAAGGTAACACGACTCAGAACAGCATTGACCTCTTGTCCCTGCTAAGTGCTACCAAGAGTAGAGAGATGCTTCAAGTGCCATAAACTGAGACATATCGGCAGAAATTGCGAAGAAGTCAAGGATAATAAGCAAACCTGCAGAAGATGCGGATTCCAGATTCGTACGATGATTGATTATATCGCGAACAAACCCTAAGAAATGTATCATCTGCAGCGAGACAGGAAGTAGGAATCCGTACACCAGACACGTTACCGGAGCTTTAATTGTCCGGTCTACAGAAAGGCTTCGATAGGAAAAAACGAGAAACGAAAATGGAATTTAAAGTCCTACAAATCGATCTGAACAGATGCCGAATCGTGCAAAAAATCATGTAGAAAATGTAAGAATACTGATTGCAAAACGAGAACGGTGACGCTCCAATATGGATAATCGGCGTTAATCGAAAATGTTGCACATATGGCACCACGTACTCCTCGACTGAAATCGTTCATGCAATGCTCGTAGGAATAAAAGTTATAAGCTGCTACTTCTCGCCGAACAGGAACGGAAAGTAATTGAAGAATATATAAACAAAATTGAGGTTAACATAGAAAGGAGAGAGAAAGCAAGCAGATAATAATCGCAGGTGACCTGAACGAAAAATCAGTAATCTGGGGTAGTAGGAAGAACAACCATAGAGAGGAAAAAATCATCAAAATGGCTCTAAGAGACGATCTAATCGCGACCATTCCGAAAGAAGAACATACATACTTTAAGAACGGAAACAAATCAAAAATAGACATAATGTTGATAGGAGTTGCATATACGCTAAGTTGCTTAAAGTAGAAGAGTTTGAGATCTTTTCAGCGTCCGACCATCAATACGTACTACTTACCTTCTAAAGTACGAATTACATGAACAACGAAGAGGGATTTGCAAGCCTCGATGGGAAGAAAGCAAATTGGGGCAAAGCAAATAAATGATCGACTTATATAATATAGAGATATTTATGTTTATTTAGAGGAGATGATCTATTTTTAAGCAACTCATATATATGATAAGTGTAATTATATAAACCAATTTCAAATATTTAATTAAAACATCATGAAATGATATGAAATTAGATAGGATTTTATATGTAATGGATAATCTTAAGGAGATATTGTATTCAGAATTAACTAAAGTATAAAATATGTATTAGTATTTACATCAATTTGAAATATTTACTTGAAACATCATGGAAGGATGTGGTCCATGGAGTGGGGGATTAACGGATCGTTGCGAGGAGCATGCGGTCCAGCGAGTGGGGAATCGCGTCTCGAGGTGGAGCTAGTGGCGCGTCTTTCGCGTCTTTCATATGTTTAACATATGAAATAGTATAATGAAGTAGTATAGCATGAACTTACAATTACGTGCGTGTTGTTCGTGTCTTGCATTCATAACGTGTGTAACTTGGATTTATGAATTCTTATATGTAGCAATACATTAGTCAGGATATAGTATATATATGTATGTAGGAGGATTAAAACTAGAATACAAGTTCAGGTAAAGTCACCTCCCAGAATTGCAAGGGTCCCAATTGAGGTGATGGGCTGCGGCTACGCCTTTCAGCAGGACGGAATCCCCCATGCGAGATAGACAAGGATGTTCATTTTTGATGCGAGCGAGGCAAATATACTCATTAGTACGACTGAAACAGTAGTGCTCGTCGATGAGAGTGAAACAGCGATGCCTGGTGTGAACGAGCCATGTATACTGGTTGATTCGAGTGACACAGCGGTACTTGGAGTGTGTGAGCGCGTGCAAGTGTGGTCGCGTGAACGCTGTCGGTTGCAGATTGTGCAGGCCAATGTGGCAGGTTGTCTGAGTTCAAGGGTTGATGCTGGGAGTGCGAGAAAGCTCATGTGTGAAATGGGTGGCAGGCGCTATGCCCGACTTTACACTTAGAAGGCAATCCCGTTGCATGAATTTGTAGAACTCATATTGTTTTCAAGAGCAGAGGCAGATAAGCATAATGCAATGCATAGAACATTACAAATAACTTACCTTGAATCGTTGAAAAGAGATGGGCTGACGCATTACATGAAGCATTAGAACTCTCATGCATTGGCACGCAGACACTACGAAACGCCATCATATTGCATGCAATTGTATGATTCATAGGATTCATAAGTATCGCTGCAATAAAGTTCTAATGCTTCATGTATCGCGATGATACATTTCATTCCAAAGTTTCAAAGCAGGTAAGTAGTAATGCCCTATGCAATGTATTATACTCGTCTGCTACTCCTCCTCAGAAGAATCTCATTACGAATATTTCATATAAAGCGATCGCGTTTCACAGTGTCTGCATGCCAAAGCAATAGACTTCTACTGCTCCATGCAATGCGATACCGCACCTCATTTCAACGTTTCAAAGTAAGTAAACTCTAATATTCTATACATAGCATTATGCTTGTATGCTTTTTCATTTCAGAAGATTGATAATTCTACAGTTTGATGCAACGGGAGGGCGGTTCACACTATCTGCGTATCAAAGCAGTAGAGCTGTAGTGCTCCATGCAATGCAATGGCACAACTTATTTCTGCTTTTCAAAGTAAGTAAGTTATAATCTTCTATACATAACAATATGGTTGAGTGCTTCTACATTTCAAGAGAAAGTGAATTCTATAATTCCATGCAACCGGATGGAGATTTATGATGTTTGCATAACGTAATTACGAAACGCAGTTCTGCTGCTCCATGCAATGCGGTGTCGCATATAATTTCAACGTTTCAATTTAAATAAGCTGTAATCTTCTATGCACATCATTATGTGTATCTGCTTCAGCTCTTCACGCGAATATAAAATATACTGTTCCATACTATTCAATGGGGTCTTAAGGTGTCTGCGTATCAAAGCAATACAGATCTAATGCTCAATGCAATGCGAAGGCGCATTTCATTTCAATGTATCAAAGTAAGTAAGCTGTAATCTTCTATACATAACATTATGCTTATCTGCTTCCACACTTCGAAGGAATGTGAATTCTACATAGATCGATGCATCGGGATGTTACTGCGTATGAAATAAAGAGACTTCCACTGATCCATATAATGCGATGGTACATATCGTTTCAACGTTTAAAGGGAATTAAACTGTAATCTTCTACGTATTTTATTATGCTGTTCTTCTTCTACACTTCAGAGGAATATGAAGCCGTATGCTTCGGGTAGCTATAGAATAAAGGAGGAAGGAAAGAAAGGAAGGAAAACAGAGGGGAAGAACGTTTCGTCCTGGGCCTGCTAGTGGACTCATCAGTAAGGCTTCCTAGCAGACCCTGCCTTAGACGCTGGGATATTAGGGACAGTTCAGAACTTCTATATATTGGAAAGGATAGGTTAGCGAGTACTTTCAGGAAATTGTAGGCTGTGCTGTCCCTCTAGTGGCGATAGTCGAAAGGCCGCCACAAATATGTATGCAACTGTGTGGCGCATCAAAGCGTCTGTGTGTCAAAGCATCAGAGTTCCAATACTCCATGCCATGCCATAGCGTGTCTCATTTCATTATTTCAAAATAAGTAATCTGTAATCTTCTATGCACAGCACTATGCTTATCTGCTTCTACAATTATGAGATTCAGAAATCTACACTTCCATGCAGCTGGCTGGCCCCTCACAGTGTCTGCTTGTCAATACAGTACTGTTCTAATGCTACACGCAATGCCATGGCGCATTCCATTTCAGTGTTTCATAGTAAGTAAACTGCATTTTTTTATTTATAGCATTATGCTTATCTGCTTAAGCTCTTCAAAAGTAAGTTAAAAGTAAATTATGCAGATACATGCAAGGGACTGGCGCTTCATAGTGTTTGCGTGTCAAAGTAATGGCGTTGTAATGCTCCATGCAATGCGGTGGCGCATCTCATTTCAACGTTCTAAAGTAAGTAGGCTGTAATCCTCTATGCTAAGGCTGTACTTATCTGCCTTTACTCCTCAAATGAATGTAAATTTTACAGTTACATGCAGCGGGTGGCGATTCATAGTATCTACGTGTCAAAGCATTAGAGTTTAATACTCCACGCAATGCGATAACACATATCATCTCAACGTTTCAAAGTAAGTAAGCTGTATTTTTCTATGCATAGCAATATGCTTACCTGCTTCTGCACATTAACGGAATGTGTACGTTACAGTTCCATGCAATGGGATGGTGCATATCATTCCAACGATTCAAAGAATGTAAGATGTAATATTTTGAGCAAAGCATGATGCTTAACGTACTGATAACCAGCGACCTAAGAGACATTTAAAGCCTGAGCGTCTGCTACGTATTGCCATCTTAAATCCCAGTTCTCCGTCGGCCATATTCGTTTGTTTCAGGTCACTGAATAGCGAAATAAAATATTTAAAATGTTATATAGTTTCGTCAAATAGAACATTTTATTTGCATATTCATCATATACAATTTAACGGTAATTAGAGAAAGATGATCGAAATTTTTAATTTATATTAACAAAAAAAAAACAGTTTCTTATTTCTTGGTGGATTATTTCATATATATAACGTAAACAGACGGCAAATGTTTTGATACTTGAAGCATGTGTGGTATTTCTCGAAACACTGTCCAAGATGTAAAGGTACTATGCATTCAGCACAAATAAAGCTGTTCTCGCTTCTTTTTTTACCAGCAGAGCAAACTTTAAAAGATGTCGTACGAATCGGTTTTTTTCCCTGATCCAAGAATTCTGGTAACTTTATTATTCTTCATATGATCCGAAAGTCTCTGGGGTTCTCAAATATCGTTGTGCAAGGTGCAGGAACATGTACAGAAGTACTTGAATTGTTAGAAGGAGTAGTAATAGAGGTATCAGTTGGTACATCTTGTACATTTGCGCTTTCCTCGATCCGAGAACGTCCATCAATATGTAAAAATTGTTTATATTTTATAATGTTGCCATTCAATTCAGTATATAATCTAAATGCATTAAACAGTACGCAATTTAAAAGAAATGAGACTGTCTTCTTTGTTCACTTCACCGTTTTTTTCATGATGGAGTAATATGATAAATAATGATCTGCCAAATCTGCACCCATCAGATATTTATTATATTCTATGACGGAATAAGGTTTTGCAATTTATTGTTTAGTTTTCCTGTGTATTTTATTTGTTTTCATTAATTTTCCCGAATGTATCGTGGAAACCATGTGTACGACATTCTGTTTCGGCTTCCATGCCGGTACTAAAACTTCACCCATGCATTCTTTAGAATCTTTAGAATCCAGTATTCTTATAGATGCATTCTTTTGCATCTATAATCTCCAGTTTTCAATCTGAAATGCAGTAAAGACTCAGGAATACCCTTATTTGCTCTAATTGTACCATAACCTCGTGTACCATTTGTCATGAGTAATTCTGCTGTTTTAATGCTATTATAATAGTTGTCCATATATATGTGGTGTCCTAAATATATATTTTAATCAAGTAATGACATAATAGTCTGGTCCAATTTATTGCCTTCCGCACAGTACATTTCTATATTAGTAACATATCTGGTTCTAGTTTCGCAAAGCATACGGCAAAGTAGGCTGTACTTTATTATTTTTACCGGATCGTATGTTTTTACAGACAATATTCCACGCCATGGAATAATGAATTAGTCAAGCGAAAGTTCTTTCCTGGATGTATATACAGATTTAAATTTATCTAATAAATAACTCAGAATGTGCTGAATCTTAGCGAGCTTATTAGACCGGCTATTGTGTGATTATTTGAAAAATACCACGTCCTACAAATCTGGCAAAATCTCTTACGTAGCATTATAGTGGAGAACGATGGTTTTCTCGCGTAAAATTCGAAGAACCAGTAATCATCTTTTATATCTTTCCTTACCTGGCCCATCATTATAATTATACTAAGAAATTTTTTCATCTCGGCTAGAGTAATATCACGTCACTTTGATATTTTCTTCCTCTCACTCATCTTGTCCTTATATTGCCGGTAATACATGTTGGATTCATTGATCATTAATTGAAACAAATCATTGCCAATAAACAATTCGACGATTTCTTTCACGCTTTTGTTATCAATAGGAAAAATTTTTGGGCCCGGCTCACCTGTAAAATCTGTTGCAGTAGAAATTTTATCGACATCTGACCATTCTTCACTGTAACTATACAATTCTGTGAACATTACACAATCACTGGAATCATCGGAATCGCTTGAATGCTGTAGTGGATTGGCTGTTGATCTTATTCTTGGACCCACATCATTATCGCTGTCCTCGATTTTTATATCAAATTCTTCTGAATGCACCGAATAATCCGATAGAGAATCAGCAATGTACTCATCAATAGTATCACTCATATTATGTAGGTAAAATGTTACAAAAAAGTGAACCTTGTCATACTGGGAAACTAGAAGCGTAAGCGTACGAAACAGAAAATGACTATGGAATGCACTGTTCTAGAATAATTCTTGCTTTGATTGTTTCTAAACTATCGTATAAGTTTTATGTTTTGGGCATAAAAAATGAACATCGACATAACCATACAAGTACATACAAATCGATGTACAAGATACTCAAACCAGCAAAAAATTGCACATTGCAATTGCGAAAACCAGCGTTTTCGCGAGGCCGGCGCTCAAGTGACATACTCAAAAACCCGCGTTATCGTGAGGACGGCTGTCAATGTGTTAACAGCTTCAGGTTTTCAAAAGAATATGAATTGTACATTTCCATGCAATGGAATGGAGCTTCATGGTGTCTGTGTGTCAAAGCAGAAGAGTACTAATGCTCTATGCAAAGCGATAGCGCATTTCATGTCAAGTTCTCAAAGTAAGTAAGCAGTAATCTTCTATGCATAATGTAGGAAACTCATTAATTAAAGACAACTACAAGGTTTTGTAAATCATTAAACAGTTCCTTTCAACTGAGATATTACTCCAAGGACTGCTAATGAACAACTGCTTCATCGTTTTAAAACACACACGAAATTTCATTTATTCCGCACATTCGCTCTCGCTCGCATTCTAGAATATTCCACGCACCTAACATTTGAAACTTGAATTATTGATTAGCTTTTAAATTAAGATAATTTCGTTATCCTTCACTCAGCCGTCCTGCATGAACATTCGGCCCGAATGTCTTCATTCATATCGTCTTCGATTTCAGATAAATATCATAGATTCCTTCTATCCACAATTTCATAGTATCTGCAGACATAGATGTTTGTAGCGTTCCTTCTCCTTCCCCTACCATTCGAACTACAAATCGTTGATTGCGTAAAACTCGTGTAACTTCATACGGTTCAAAATATTTATGAGCTATTTTTAGACCAGGACTCTGTTGCATACGTTTAATTTTTACTAGCTCTCCTTCACGATAAATTCTAGCTTTTTGTCTACTCTTATTAAAAGTTTACCTATTCTCTTGTTAGATCCTGGATATATTTTTGCTTGTTTGAGTCGTACTTCATCTCGTTTATCTTGAAAACGTGCGATCCATTCCTTTGCAAGTATGTCTCGGATGTCAAGATGACCTATAAGACGTGAACGTGTCACAGAGAGAAGATGAAATGGTGATGCGCCAATACGTCGATGTATTGTTGATTTCAAACGTTGTTGATCTATTTCTAAACACTTTCATCATTCTTCTTGACAATATTGCTTGAAATCATTTACTGTGAAAGCCGTTCCCCTATCAGAAATAATTCGACGCGAATTACAGAAAATAGTCGCTTGCTTCTTCAGGCGTGACAAAACTTCAGCTGTAGTAGTAGGTTTTGCGACATAAAGCCATGTAAATTTTGTAAAAGAATTTACCACTATAAATATGTACGAATACGTTTTTTTGTTGATGGCAGCGATTCCAGATGATTGATATGAAATATATCAAAAGGAATATTCCCCTTTCCAGTTGGATTTAAATGACACTCCTCTTTCCCCTGCATCTTTTCGGCTAAGATGCATGCAACGCAATTTCTTACCACCTTTTCAACTTGTTGCCGAAGATTTGGAATCCAATAATCTTTACGTACGATAGCTTCAGGCTTGACCACAGAAAAATGTTCACACTCAGGAGCTTGCCTTATTTCATGTATCTGCATTTGTCGGTTCTGGAAATCGTCGGACTGCATCAGTTTTAGTGAGGGGCGAACACAACCATTGTTGATTTCATGCCCGAGGAATCCGACAGAAGTTTGCACAAAACAACATTCTTCCCAACTGAATATTAAATCGGCTTCGCTCGCTACAATTAAAACCCTTTTAAGATTTTTGATCCCACGTTCAATATCATTTGATGAAATAATCAATTCATCCATGTATGCTAAAACTATTCTTTCGCGAATAAGATCTCTAAATATGGTATTTATAAATCTTTGAAAAACTGCTGGAGAATAACATAGACCAAAAAGGACTCGTAAGAATTCATAATGACCATCTGGTACAATAAATGCTGTATACTTTCTATCTAATCTAATTGATCTTCAATCAATTGTAACGGATATCTATATTTAATAATCTTCTTATTAATTTGTCGATAATCCACACATAATCTAAACGAATCATTTTTCTTCCGAACGCGAATAACCGGACTCGCATAATCAGAAGTAGATAATTGAGCGGCTCCAGCCATAATCCACTGTTCTATCTGCACATTAACAAACTCTTTTTGCGACGCTGACAATCGTCTCGTAGATTGATATATAGACTTGTGGAGGAGGTTGGTTATTAGAATGATCTGACTAAGTTCGTAGGATGTTCACTTTTCCCTTTTATTTCTGGAGCGACTGCACGCGGCTAGTTCTCGAGATCCACTGTGTCTTTTTCGGTTCTCTCGTGTGCAGCCGCGTTTGTACAACTCTTTGCGTTGCATGATTGGCTAAGTCGGTGCTTCGACCTTAGCCAATCATGTATTTGTTTATCTAGGTGCCGCCTCTTCTTGCGCCCTTAGCGCGTTTGCTTGGAAGGGCGGCAGCAGGTATAGTGGGGCATTTTGTTATTTTAACATTTGGCAATGTAGCGGGGTTTCCGCTGGGTCTGGTTCGTCTCACGTCAAGGCTGTAGCCTCTTGACCGTAGGCCTAGACCCTTTTTGGAAACCCTCGATTTATGGAGTCCGCGTGTGTTACTGAGGTCGTCGACTAAGATTTACAACTAGCATGTGGAGGAAGTTCGCTAAGGACGTCTTCTCAAAAGTAACTTATTTGCGCGCATACCATAAATCGTTCTAGCTGCTTGTAGCGAAAAAGGTCTTCTATTATACCTCGATGCTAGCCGCTACAGACTCTTCGTCTTTCAATATTAATTTCATTGCAATTTCAGGTTCAAAGGTTTTACTCGGCTTGTAATTACTAACAAGATATTCTATTGCTACTCGCTAATTTACTTCTAACACGTCACTCGTTACATCTATTTTAAATATTTCCGGTACAATATTTTCTCTTTCAACAATTTTGCGCGTTACTTTTGGTAATGAACGAAAGTTTACTTTACCACCTCTAATGCTAACATCGGTTACATTTAAGAAATTCATTCCTATCAACAGCTTGTGCCGAACAATGGTATCGGAGATTACTTGTATACAAATCGGATATGAGTGCCCATCTACGGTAATTTCTACTTGAAATTCACCAAATGTCGTATCATTCTTTGAATCTATACCATCGAAGTGTAACTGCGTCGTAATTGTGGAAAACCAAGCTTAATATACTCGTCTGCGCGAATTAAACTAAAATCACTTCCTGAATCTATTAATGCTTCGATCTCGTATCTATTAAGTAAAACATTTTTGAGATACTTTCGGTACGATACTCTTAATGTCGCGCAGCTCTCTTCACTCGCTTTAGATTTCTTGGGACATTTCGACGCAATATGTCCACGTTCTTGACATATAAAACAGTTTACACCGCGATCTTTCGTTGGACAATTCATGCTAATATGATCATGCCCACCACAATTATAACACCGTACAATATTACCGGTGAACTCTTTTATCTTACCCACGTTTACCACCTCTTTTCGTTCATTTCTATCGAAACTGTCTTCACACTTTTCAGACTTTGTTGATATTTGTACACTCAATAAACCTTGATCTCGAAGAATTACCTTTTCAAACGCTTTCGAAAGTTGATTGGTTGTTGTAAACTGTTGAATACGCGCCTGGTTCCAGAGTATTTAATCGGGGATGCCGTCAATCAGATATTCAAGTATTTCGTCGTCATTGATTGGTACTCGATTTCCAAGAATGATCTTCTCGTGCAAATATTCATGAAATGTCTGGTTCCTCTTTCATAATTGCTCTTCAAATTTCTTCCTTATTTCAATTTTACTTTGTGGATGATAAAACGTAACTCTTAGCTCTCCCAGCAGTCGGTTGCTTTTCCTTTCAGTCGCATACCGATAAGTAATAGTGCAACGTTATCTTCCAATTTATATGTCGTCTTCAACAATTTTATCTGTTTCTTCCAAATTTCACTATCACCAGATTTACCATCAAATTAACCAAGTAAATGTGCAACTGCCGAAATATTCGTTTGCGGCTGACTAAATTGAGATAAAACATTACATTCATTTCCATTATTCAATGCCAAGATATTGTCACTGCCACTAACAACATCAAATTGTTCGCCTTCAAAATGACGCGTCGATCTTCGCTGCTCATTTTCCAAATTTTTCTCAACCTGTAATTTCCTTCGTATTGCATCTAACTCAAGCCTCAACATGACTAACTCACCCTCTGCTAATTGTTTTTCCTTAAAAAAAATTAATTTCTCGTTGCTGTAGATTTATTGCTGACTGCACGTTTGATGATATACCAGTACAAGACCCTTCATTTTCTTCACGAACTTCTTTCAGCTTGTCATCTATCCACGATCTGTCTGGGTCAACATCCATCAAACGGGAAATTAATTCAGCTTTCGAACCAGCAGTAGGTGGCTTATGCTCCATTAATATCTCCTTTAGCGCAGTAACTGTGACTTTACTCAAATTTTTCATTTGAAAATTTTCACTCGACACTCGCGTTTAAACTCGAATTGTCTCTACTCGTTTAATTTTCGTTCTCACGCTATCTCTCAAATCTGCACTCGCGTCGCATGAATAACTTCTCGAACGTTCTATACCGTCAGGAAATTTTCTCCGACGTTCTGTCTTCAAATACTCGGTCATATTCCAATATTTAGAACGTATCCGATTTAATTCTTGAATGTCTTCTTGATAATTACCACGCCTGAGCCCCTAGAATTGTAGAAAACTTATTAATTAAAGACAATTACAAGATTTTGTAAATCATTAAATAGTTCTTTTCAACTCAGGTATAACTCCAAAGACTGCAAATAAACAACAGCTTCATCGTTTTAAAGCATTCACATGAAAAACTCATTAATACCGTACATTCGGTCTCCCTCGCAATTCAGAATATTCCATGTACATAACATTTTAAACATGAATTATTGATTACCATTTAGATTAAGATAATTTAATTATCCTTCAACAACATTATGCTTGTACGCTACAACAAATCAAAGGGATGTGAACTCTACAGTTCCTTGAAACGGGATGGCGCTTCATAGTGTCTGCGTGTAAAAGCAATAGAATTCTACTGCTCCACACAACGCGAGGTCGCATCCCATGTCAACGTTTCAGAGAAAGTACGCTGTAATCTTCTATTTATAGCACTATGATTATCTTCTTCTACATTTCATCAGAATGTGAATTCTGCAGCTCCATTCAACATGATGGACCTTTAAAGGGTCTGGGCTTCAAGGCAATGAAGTTCTAAGGCTCGATGAAATGCGATGGCGCATCTCATTTCAACGTTTCGAAGAATGTAAGCTAGAATCTTCAATGCATAGCACTATGCTTATTTGCTGGAGCTCTTGAACAGAATGTGAATTATACAGTTCCATGCAACAGGATGGCGTTACATAGTGTCTACGTGTATAAGAAATAGAGTTCGAAGGCTACATACTGTGTGGTGGAGTGTCTCATTTCAACATTCGAAAGCAAGAATGTTGTAATGTTCTATGTATCGCATTATCCTTACCAACTCCTACACTTCAAACGAATATAAATTCGATTGTTCCTTGCACCGAGCTCGGGTTTCATGTTATCTGCTTGTCAAAGCTGTAGCGATCTAATGCTCCAAGCAATGCGATGGCACATCTAGTTTCTACGTTTCGCACGTTGACGCCGGCGTACATCACTGGCAGGTCACACGTGTCTGTTCCGTGAGGCAGTGTGCACCTCCGGTGGGTCACACGCGTCTATTTCGTGGACCGGCGTGCACCACGATGGGTCGAACTTATGTTTAAGTTTTATGTGTAAGTGTTATGTTTACTATTTAAAGTAGATAGTACAGAATAAGTTTATTTTTCAATTCTCAGCATTATAAACAGACATTCAATATTTAAAACATAACAAATCAATATTATAAACCTAACATAATTATTTATTTTTTTCGTGTAATTTTTCAAAACATGTTGGGAAGAGTTCCGGTTCGCCCTTACGACGATTACAACAGGTCTTTACTTTTATCGCCTTATTAATGGCATACTGCCTACCATTTATTCTAGACATACGTTTATAACAATCTTTACATCGCTGTCTCGTTTTTCTCGCGCATCCTTGGAACGACCGCAGAAAATATGTACGTTTCTTGGGCAGCGCTTCAGTTTCAGATGACGTTTGTTCACCGTAATGATCCACTGTACTGAGGAGATAATCAATAATTCTTTCGCGGAAGTTTATTATTTTCATACCTTTGGTACACCATTTTTTATATATATAATTGGTATTGACGAGAGAAGCCCCGCATACTATTTCGATAACTATTTTTTTATACCACTTTACTGTTCTGCGTAATCAACTGTGATAAGAAGACATCTGGTCGGATGGTCAAACACCTTCTTAGCTTTGTTATAAATGAACACTGTGTCCGGCTTTAACTTATTATTACTACCCTAGACAAAAGCACATTTGTGGTTTTTAGAAGTGGCTAGCATGCATACCGGCCTCTTATCCATCCACTTTAAAAATTCAAAGCCGCTTCCATTTTGAAAATACATAAAGCCACCTCGTTGCCGTTTCCGTTTGGCCTGCAGCGGAAGAAATTTTGTATTAATTTTTACTGTACTATAAATAAATGTTACTTTTTGCAGAAGTTTCTCGGCCAAAGGGACGCAAGTATATAAACTATTTGCGTATAATACGCGGCTTTCAAATAATAGTTCACCCTCCAACGTCATAACTACAGCATGCGCATGTACTTTCGCTGTACTGGTTGCATTATTTTTGGCGTAAAGAAGAATGTTATGTACGTATCCTTCCGGAAGACGCAGTTTACAAAGTTTTATACCATATTTATGCCGCTTTCCTTGGATATATTGGCAAAAACTGTGGCGTTCTCGCCATGGAACCACGATTTTGTCGATTACAATATTTTTACCGGGCTTAACACGTTGAGTGCTACGTCAGTCCCCAGGGACTGACAGTGAACTTTCCGTTCAGGCGGCATCAGTCCTCAGGGACTGACAATCGACTTTTCGTTTGAACAACGTGGATTTTAGGGACTGACAGCGAACTTCTTGTTTGATCGACATCAGTGCATGAGACCGGCATTGTAAAGGGTTAAATTATTAATGACAATTAAAAAATAGATGCTAATATTTAATGAAGTATATTAAAACATTTTAAACAAAGATGTGGCTGTGATGTGCACATATTACAGTATGTAGTAACTTTCTTTGTCATTTTCCTCGCTAACTGGCGCCCGAACATTTTTGTGTTTGTGCTGTAACATTCAACACAATATTTTCGTACTTCATGCGCCTTTCCTTCCTTCTTATGAAATTTGTGAATTCGTCTACTTGTATCGGCAATAATTGGGGTTTCCTCATGTGAATGCCGTGTGAGAGCATTTGTTTTTGGAATGTTGTAATTGACATTTTTCTTCCTGTTACATTTTGGAACATATGTAACGCATTCACGACGGCAATATTCAAAAGAAGGTCGAATGCCAGTTTTCTATACCATTTTAGTGACCTTCTAAGTGGAGTGCTGTAAGCACCCATTTCATCAGACAGATTAATCGCTGTTTTACCTTTATTATAATCATTAATAATTTTTGATTTGCAGGATACCCCTGTTCTTGTTATTATGGTTTTCATTTCGTCAGAATGCTTGATCGAAAGAATTAAAACATTCCTCTTGTCTTTCCATTTGATGATTGTAATCCCTCTACTGTTCTCTTAAGCAATGACTTCTCCGCGTCGCAGTTTGGCTGTCACAACTTTACTTGGATTGCCTTTTTGATTTGGTCGAAGAGTACCAACTAAATGCGTATTTTTTGTTATGAGTTTGTTTGCTAAATCCACACTCGTATAATAATTATCCGTGTATAAAGTATCGCCTTTCTGAAACACATTTTCACATAAATCCATGACAACATTTGTGGGTGCTGTATTTTTCTTATCCAATGATTTTGCATTGTAAATGCAAAGGTTATATGTGTAATGACTATCACAGTACAATTTAAATATTATTATCCCATATCTATGCTTTGTTTGTTTCATGTACTGTCTAAATATGATCCGCCCACATAATGGTATTACCGTCTCGTCGATGCATAACATTTCAACGGGATCATAATATTTTCTAAAATTTATATTTAATTCCTTTATTAAAAATTCAACCTTTGAGAGACGGTTGGAAGCATCCACTTTTGTATTGTCGGCAAAATGCAACATTCTCAACAGAACTTGAAATCTGTTTCTACTCATAATTTTCCGCGAGAATGTTTGAATAAACAATGGATCCTTAAATCAATACAGATTCAAAGATGGGAGCTTTATCAATCCCATCCACAAAACCGTCCCAAAAAATTTTTTTATTTCGTCCTTATCTGTTAGCACCCACTTTTCAATACGTTTGGAAGCGTTTGTACTTTGTGTCGCATAAATATTTGATTGTTCGCTTATATGCAGAAATAGTTTATCCGTCACATAAAGGTCGTAAAAATCTTCCGCTGTGCTACAATTTTGCATTTCTTCATGAGTGAGTTTGGCATCATGGGAACTTGAGAAAGGTATAATGTTTGGCTGGTTGCCTCGCGGATCAAACCAATCATTTGGATCACTTGTTTCAGTACTAGACTACTAGTACTACAGTACAGACACTATCTGAAGATGGTAGTGGTATTACACGCCGATATTTGCGTGGTACAAATGGCTCACTCGACAAGTCACTATCTGTTCCTTCTCCCAACATTTCTAGTTGATGGATACCAAAACTTTTTCAAGATAGTCACTATTAAACCTAATTCTCTCTACTGCAATAGGTCTTTATACTCCGGTGGCCTTTTCAGAATGACTCCCACCTTGTATTTGCTCTTTCGCCTCTCTGGCATTCCCCATCCCATTATCTTATGTTTATGCATTGTGTGCAAATGCATTGCTTATATCATTTCGACAGTCCAAACGAAACGGATACAGTGTATCAAAGTTATCGTTTGTTTATATCCATCAGTCAAGCGTTCGGCATCAAGTGCTCACTCTGTTGCCTGAGAGAGAAGTATAGCAAGATCGGCGTAGCACTGAACGTTTTAACAGTATTTTCGAAAGTGTAGACAATTGCGTTAACAGTAATTCTACGTTTATACAATCGGTCCTCAGTCTTAGCCGTGGAAATAATGGTGAAATGAAAATATCTAAGTATCGATATAAACCGATCGTGCTTCATCGTGTTCTTTATTCAATCGTTTGTATACATTACCTTTTGAGACCAATATAATCTAATTTCAGGTAGGGGTGTTACAACTAATATAAGCAGGACACCAATAAAAATTTTCAGTTCGTTCTGTGTCACAGGCTTCCTGGCCAATTGGTGTTTAGAAGAAAAGAAAATTTTAAAGTATACATGCAGATAAGCATAATGCTATACATAGAAAGTAACAACTTGCTTATCTTGAAACGTTGGAATGAGATGCGCCATCGTATTGCATCGAGCATTTGAACTCTACCACTATGACATGCAGACGCCATGAAGCGCCATTACATTGCATGGAACTGTAGAATGCACATTCCTTTGAAGTGTAGGAATATATAAACATAATGCTATGCTTAGAAGATTATAACTTACGTACTTTGAAAGGCTGGACTGAGATGCGCTATCGCATTGCATAGAGCATTAAAATTCCATTGCTATTACACGCAGACGCTATGAAGCACCATCCCTTTGAATGGAACTGCAGAATTCACATTCTTTTGAAATGTCGAAGCAGATAAGCATTATGCCATGCACAGAAGATTGCAGTTTACTTTCTTTGAATCAGTGAAATGAGATGCGCCATCATTGCATTCAGCATTAGAACTCCATTGCTTTTACACGTAGTCACTACGAAGCGCTATCCCGTTGCACGTAAATGTAGAATTCGCATTCTTTGGAATTGTTGATGCAGAAGACCATAATGCTATGCTTAGAAGATTATAACCTACTTACTTTGAAACGTTGGAATGAGATGCGCCGTCGCACAACATTGAACATTAGAAATCTACTGTATTGACACGCAAACAATGTGAAGCACCATCCTTTTGCATTGAACTGTAGAATTCACATTCTGTGCAAGTGAAGAAGCAGACAAGTATAATGCTATGTTTAGAGGATTACAGCTTTCTTACTTTGAAACGTTTAAACGAGATGCGACGTCGCGTTGTATAAAGTGTTAGAAATCTATTGCATCGACTCGTAGATATCTAGAAACGCTATGCCGTTGCAAGGAAGATTAGAATTCACATTGTTTTGGAGTGTAGAATGCAGATAAGCATAATCTATTGCAAAATACGTTAGCACTCACCTACTTTGAAACGTTCAAATGAAATGCGCTATCGCGATCTATGATGCATAAAAACTGTAATGCTTTGGCACACAGAAACTATGAAACGCGATCGCGTTGCATGAAATATTCGTAATCTGATTCTTCTAAAGCGGAGTAGCAGACAAGCATATTGCATTGCATGGAGCATTACTACTTACTTGCTTTGAAACGTTGGAATGAAGTGTGGCACCGCGATACCTGAAGCGTTAGAACTATATTTCCCCGATACTTACGAATCTTATAAATCCTACGGTTGCATGCAATGTGATGGCGTTTCATAGTGTCTGCGTGCCAATGGATAAAATTTCTAATGCTTCATGCAACGCGAGAGCCCATCTCATTTCAACGTTTCAAGGTAAGTTATTTGTAATGTTTTATGCATTGCATTACACATATCTGCTTCTGCTCTTGAAAGGAATGTGAGTTCTACAAATTCGTGCAACGGGATAACGCTTCTAAGTGTAATGTCGTGCGCAGCGCCTGCCACCCATTCTACACATAAGCCTTCTCGTACTTCGGTCATCAACCCCTGGATTCAGGCAACCTTCCGCGCTCGCCTGCAGCACCGGCAACCGGCAGCGTTCAGACGCGCATACCTCCACGCGCTCAGATGCACCAAGTACCGCTGTCACTCGAACCGACCGATATATATGGCTCGTTCACACCAGGCATCGCTGTTTCAATCCCACCGACGAGCACTACTGTCTCACTCCCACTAACGAGTATATCTGCCCCGCTCGTACCAAAGGCGAACACCCTTGTCTACCTCGCACCGGTGATGTCGTCCTGCTGAAACACGCTGTCGCAGCTCATCACCTTAATGGGGACTCTTCCAGTTCAAGGAGCCGACTTTACCAGAACCTGTATTATACTCTTAAGCCTCTTGCATACATATATATATACTATATCCGAACCAATGTGTTGCTGCATATCAGAATTCATAAATCCAAGTTACACGCGTTAAGAATGCAAAACACAAAGAACAGACACGTAGTTGTAAATTCATGCTATACTACTTCATTATACTATTTCATAAATTAAACGCGAAAGACGCGCCGCTGGTCCTATCACGAGGCGCGAGTCCCCAATCGCTGAACCGCATGCACCCGCAACGATCCGTTAATCCCCCACTCGCTGGACCACATGCTTTCATGTTATTTCAAGTAAATATTTCAAGTTGGTATAAATTTTAATACATAATTTATATTTTAGTTAATTCTAAATACAATATCTCTTTAAGATACTCCATTACATCTAAAATCCCATCTAATTTCATATCATTTTATGATGTTTTAATTAAATATTTCAAATTGGTTTATATAATTACACTTATCATATAGTTTAGTTACTTAATAATAAATCATCCCCCCTAAATAAAAATAAATATCTATACGTGATATAAGTCGATCATTTATTTGCATCGTTCCAGTTCGCTTTCGTTCCATCGAGGCTTGCAAATCCCTCTTCGTTATTCTTGTAATTCGTACTTTAGAATGTATGTTATACATATTGATGGTCCGACGCTGAAAACATCTCAAATACTTCTGTTTTACGCAACTTAGCGTATATGTAGCCTCCTATCAACATTATGTCTATTTTTTATTTGGTTCGGTTCTTAAAGTATGTATTAGCCTTCTTTCGGATTCGTCGCGATTAGATCGTTTCTTAGAGCCATTTTGATGATCTCTTCCTCTCTATAGTTGATCTTACTATCCCAGATTACCGATTTTTCGTTTAGGTTACCCGCGAGTATTATTCTGTCTATTTTCTCTCCCTGTTCCATATTATCCTCAGTTTGGTTTATATATTCTTCGATTTCTTTCCGTTCCTGTTCAGCGAGAAGTAGCAGCTTATAGCTTTTGTTCCTTCGACCATTGCATGAACGATTCCGGTCGAGGAGTATGTGGTGCCATATGTGAAACATTTTCGATTAACGTCGGTTATCTATATCGCAGCGTCACCGTTCTCGTCTTGCAGTCAGTATTCTTCCATCTTGTGTGCTTCCGATATTATTATTCCGTCTGTCTCTTGAATCATTCGCATTTGCTGCATGATATCTCGCAATTCGGCATCTGTTCAGATCTATTTGTAGGACTTTAACTTGTTTCAATTGAACCCGCTGATCATTATATTACATTTCGTGAATAAACGATCAATCAGAGCGGATCTCTGCCACTCCATAACTGCGGAAAGCTTACTGCATAGCCTCATCCCTGGGAATGTTGCGAAGGTTGCTTCCGTCCCAAGATGGAAGTGTGGTTACGTTAGATTTAGTTAGGTTACGCTAGGTTAGGTTAGGTTGGGTTATGTTTGGGAATGTTTGTATGTTGCTCGGTTATTTTGGGTTCGATATAATAAAGCGTAGATCTGATTTGTTTATGTTTAAAAGAGGTAAAGTTAGATTGTGTTAGGTTGGGTTAGATTTGAGTGAAAGCAGGTTAAGTCAGATTAGGTGTAACTGGGGTTAGCTTGGTTTAAATTAAGAGTAGAGGATGTTAGATGAAGTTAAGCCAAGTAGGAGATGGATTACCGATAGCTGGCAATGCCATCTGTCGATAATTCCTGAATTACCGACTATTGGCAATACCAGCCGTTATAATATCACGAGTAATCGACCGCATTTATTACCTACTGCCGATATGTCATGAGTTACCGACCGCAGGCAACTCCAGTCGATGATAAGTCTTGAGTTACCTACTATTGGATACATCAGCCGTGTGTAATAGTATACGTTATCGGTTGTTGGTAATTCCAGTCGTCCATAATTAATGGATTATTAACCACAAACAACACCAGCCAGAGTCACAAAATTACAATGGGAAGCTGGAAATAAAGGCTGATGCAATGTACGCTTTTATTTTGCAAAGACAGTGAATCTGTTACTAATCAGTCTTTAATCGATGAGGCAATATTAGAAAACTGAAGGCATGTCTGATTTTACCCATTATGCGTGTAATCCAGGTATGAATAATTAACTGAAGGTTTACAATTAATACATGAATGTATAATTTATATTTTAGTATACAAATCAATTTGTTTTACAGAATATAAATATTATTGATAAGATAAATTGTTGCGCGATTCCTTCCTAGATGAGAATTTGGAACATATAAATTTGGATAATTATATATGACAATTGAAAAGAACAAACAAATTTTACAGATAAATCAGAGGAAAAGATCGTGTAAATATTAATTGTCATCTAAACTAATTTAAACAGCGAGATTGTTAGCAAAACTGTAAGCTCAAATACTATCTATTGTTCATTATGTTAAAAAAAATGTATTAGTCTTTGTACATTACAGCATATCATAGATCAGTCTGATTTATTGCCCAAGCAACCATAATTCAAAAGTTAATTAATATCACTTTTGCAAAAATTTACAATATGTAAATTTCGTAAATTTTAAAGGTGACGAAGCTGGTACACGGTTTTTGAATCGTAAAAATGGTAAAAAGGTGCGGTAGGGAGAGGAGAACCTAGTCAACCACTAGGTACAACATTAACAATGTATTCTCAAAATTTTCTCGCAAGCTTTCTCATAAAAAAGATATATTTTTTACGTTCAAATTAATTAGAAATGCAAAATAATTTTACTATTAACATAATATTATATATCCTTCGGAGAATTAAAACTTGCATCGACAAAGCCGTAATAGAAAAGTTGAAAATTAGCGGTGATCTACGGAAAGCAATGAAATTAATGAAATTAATGGTCAATTTTAAGTTGAAACTTACTTTGAAAAATTAAATAACGTTTTCTTAAAATGAACCGACATATTAAACTAATTAACTAATTAAGGAAAAATTATTCCTACTTCTAAAAATTTTGTTACTTTTTGTAAAATTTTAATATGATAATATAAAATATTTAAAATATTAGAAAAAACTAAAGTGAAATATATTTTTATATATTTTTGTAATACATTTTGTAACGCTAAATGATAAAAATTAAATAAATTACGTTTGAAAATATGTATTTATGTAGATTGACCTTTACTCATACATTTATAATAAAATGAACATAGTTATTCATATTTAATATTTTCTGAGAAACCAATGAGCAAAGATATAAAGTACTTGTTTATTATAGTTCTAGCTGCTTTACAAGTTCCGAAAACGATAAAATAGGTCAGCTCCAGCAAAGAGTCTAATGTTTCATAATTATTTTATAGTTGAAAGATTATCAAGCTTTATGCCTGGATGGTTGCTTATATATAAGTATAACTGCCAAAATCAAATGAGATCGCAAAGTGATATTTACACACCTGCGTGTTGAAATTTTGACGTATTTAAATTTCTGATAAAAGCGTATAAATGTTTATAATCTGATTATCAATTACAAATACAATTCTACAATTTGTCCATGTAAATATCCATGTAATAGTGCTTTCTTTCTGTGCGCATGCTCCAATAAATACACAGTATCTCTAATCTTGATAGATTTCGTATGTCCGTGTGCGTGTGTGTGAGCGCGCGCGCCCCTTGTGTATGGTACCAGTTGCAGAAATACCACATAATAGGTTTCATAGTTATAAAATGACATAAGATATTCTGCAGAATATCAAGGGGTTGTGAAGCTGCTATTGCACTGCATACAGCATTTTT
The DNA here is from genome assembly GCF_050948175.1 of Xylocopa sonorina. Classification (NCBI taxonomy): domain Eukaryota; kingdom Metazoa; phylum Arthropoda; class Insecta; order Hymenoptera; family Apidae; genus Xylocopa; species Xylocopa sonorina. The sequence continues at coordinate 735,238 of NC_135210.1, read as the reverse complement.
CACACGCAGAATTTTGCTTCCAATGTGTCAACTCCAGATTTATTTGAATTGTTCTCGTTTAGAAAATTAAAACTGAATTATATATCCTTTAACACAGCGCGCCGGTAATCACAATACGTAACAGATCCAAGGTTCCTTTGTCTTCTCAGATAAAGGATGATTAAGGCCTGCTTTCTTTGTTTCCGAACTTCTTTACATTGCATTACATTCTCGGAACTCTTAGAAAGTTACAAAGAACAGAAGCGCTACATGGATTATGAAAGTGTAATAGTTTAATTTATATAATCTTGAACATTTTAAATCCGTTTACGTTGCTTTGCTTGTTGTATATATTTATCACCTGGTGCTGAACCAACTACTAGTGGCATCATCCCTTTCTAAAATTTGGAAAATCCACCAGATCTAATGAACCCTTGCTTAGGTTGCAAATGTGTTTTTACTGTATCCAGCAGAAATGAAATTAATGTTATTTAATGTTATTAATTAATTTTTAAACAATAATATATTAAATGTGACTTGGACTTTTAAATTTGAATTTATAAACATCTAATAAATAAATATGTTTTTCTTACTATTCATATCATTATACTTTCAGTAATTTATTATGTGTTGTGATTTGATATATTAAGTACTTGATTATATTTTACAACGAACCTTGCGTATCACAAATTGTTTTTACTCCTGATAAGAGTGGATAGTTCTTCATTTTGTATTCATATATCGCATTGATTATAAAAGTATATGATATTACTTTTATGCAATCATGTATAATTAGGTACATACAAATTCGCGATTAAGTAGCTATGTGTTCAAATTTAATTCCGAATAATGCTCTAAAAAGCATCCCAGATAACAAACGGCAAGATGGTGGCGACACCATACCGGCACTACATTGCCACTTCCGACGAGTGTCAGCTGATCCGTAGCCATCTGTGACCGGATTCGTTAGCTAAAATGCCAGAACGTGTTACCAGCACGTTCTAGACAAGCGTAACATGCCGTGTGAATCGCGCAGCATCAGCACCATCGTGACACATCGTGTCATCGCTCCATTCATGAATTTTCTCAGCAATGACGTAGGGTCACATTTGGTAATGGGGGACCTGTGCTTCCAAACGAATTACAACCGTTAGATATCAGTAGATGTTCAACATATGAGTATTGATAGACATTTTGTTAGTCCTTTTCCTATATTTATAGTTATTAAGAGAGTCGTATATATTTCTTACAACCCGTCATAAACTACAAACATTATTTATAAAAAAAATATTACTTATAAAATAAAAATTCATGCTGTTGTGTTCCTAACTCCGCCTTGTGTAATTTCTTAAATAACATACTGTCATCGTATTTAATATAATCCTCAATTGCATGAATTTGTAACGATGAATTAAAGAAAATATATATAAAATAAATGTACATATTTTTATGATAAAGTAATTAACGGCTTTATGGAAAAAATCGCCGCATCGAGCTAGTTTATAGAAAATAATAAAATCGAGTTCCTATATCTTTGTTTCGTGCCGGTGTATCTATTTTGGAATCAAAATAAATAAATTGCTTAGTTTAATCATTCTTCATATACGTTTATAATTTTTAAGGAATCAGTTTTTCCATTAGTAAATGTCAGCTTACGCCACTACCACGCATGTAGCTATGGTCAGCTGATAGTATCATTGCCACGACCGTGTAGCCCATGTGCTATATCGCGGTGCATTAATAGTGCAGTGATACGCGTGTCGCCACAGTACTAAGAGTATGCCATTACGAGAGCTGCGTAGGAGCAGTCTTTGCATAGTTCAGCCACGGAATTCGGTCTATCCGTTGTCATTGATGTGTCAATCGCTGGCTGTTTGGGATATTATAGTGCACGAGGCAGACTTGTTTCTTATCATCGTCAAGGATATGGATATTTACTCCCCCCGTTTTGAATTTTGTTAATAATAATATTAATAATTTTTGCCGTTTCTGTATCTCTGTGACCGCCTTGTCGATTTAACTTATGTACGATTATTTTGGTTTTCATCTTTTGTTACATGTAGTATTATATATGTAATGCACGTTTGTTATGTAATGTTCAGATTTGTAATCCTCAGATTTTTTTATTCTTCGGTAAAGCAACTTAATCGATTAATATATATTTATTAGGCATAGATATAAATAATAAGAAAAATGTTATTAAAACGTTATTAAATATGTTGTAATTATATATTTGAGGTCTGACGGTGTAGGTGCAATTAATGTCCGATGTTTTACGTGATCCGATCGACGTATCGAGTGAGGCTATGAAATATGAAAACCTTTTACTATTCTTCGACCCCTTTCCATGTTAAATGAATTATTAATTCTGCAAGACAAGAAGTCTGAATTAGTGAGATCTCTGCGAACATAAATAATTCGTAAGTAATACATTTTCTCTCTTTGAAATATTTGTCTTTGCACAGAATAGAACGTATAGATGTAATTGTCTGTTTTATATCCATTTCGGTCCAATTCTATTATAGCTATTGAGCAGAAGTAATATTGATTATACCTGATTTTTGCAATAGTTCTTTGTTTAACAGATTTTATTGACGTAGAACTATCATTTGAGGGATGTATCAATCTACTTTGCAGTTCTATCAGTTTCTTTTTCTGCTCGCTATTTTCCATTTTCAGTTCCGTATACTTATCCTTTATCACCATCATATATGTTGTGTAAGATTATAATAACTTTTTTGTCCTCAAATTTTGCGGATGTTTCAATTAAATTTCCTTTGATTAAAAAAACGGAAATAAAAAAAGAATGACACGTACCATTTCTTGGAAACGTTGTATTGTAATTTACATCTGACTGTTTTGAAAGGCATACACTTTTCTTAACGTTTGCAATGATTCGGTTAGCGGAGTAAAGAAATATTCTACTTTCGATATTGTCGGCTCTTGTAATTCTAAGGCAAATACATTCATCTGCCGACATTGTGAACACTGTTTTTTGGCTAAATTACAGAAAAACAAATATATTATAAGGAATATAATAAACATCGCAATGTTAAATTTAACTTTGTACATCGTTGTCTTGTTGGATACATCCATAACAATATACAGTATTGGACAGATATAAAAGATTTGCTGATATAAAATTGCACAATACAAAGGGCCCATCCGTTGATGAAAATAGATTTTTGGAAGTTGAGGTTGGACATTTGAAGGTCACCTTCATTTCTTAAAATGAATTGCTATGTTCATTCTTCCGTAATACGATAGAGCATTTTAAAACGAGTTCAACGACCTGTCACATGAAGCCACTGAAGGTTACAAAAACTAAAGAAAGGCGATAATACTTACGGTTTTGATAGTAAATGAAACATACGTATTGTAAACAGTGGTGGAAGGAAGTCAATAAACACTGTTCGAAGGGCATTTTCATAGTTTGCAGGATAAGTTAAACATGATAACATTAGTATTGAAAAATTGGTTTGATTACGTTTGGTTAGACTGTTCGTTTGTCGTCCATTTTATAAGTACTGAGCTGCGGATTCCTAAGGACAGCTCACAAAATTGTTGAATTGTGGAAGATTATCATTGTGAACTTGAATCAAAAGGTAATTAAAATTCATTAGATTGTAAACAAATCTCAATGTTTCATTTTAAATAGTAAGATTAAATACTCTTGGCAAAACTACAAGAATGGAAACATACCTCTCTGTTATTATTATTCCATAAAGAATTATAATTGCAATTATATAGTTCATTATGATAAAAAATATTTTTCAGGAAATTCTAAATATTAAATTAAAGACACAAGCAAAACATTTTCAATAATTACTATTATGGAAAATACTTGAACATTCCAATAGAAAGATGTTCTACACAGGAGTTAGAAAAATCAAACATTCAATTTCAATTCCAGAATTCGTCTATAAGAGGTAAAATATTTTGAATACTTTGATTACAGTCTTTAATGCAAGCAGTTGGACAGTATCTCAATTTTTAAGAAAATTGATGAAAGTCAACCATTTTGAAGTGGTTAGAATCTTTGTAGTTTGAGCAATAAGTGATTAACAAATAACTGCATAAATTTCAGGTTTATAAACATATGGATTAAATCTTATGCAGACACGTTTATAACCGAGTTACTAAATAATAATCAACAGTAAGTAATCATTTTAAAACTTAAACGATTACACTACGCATACTTTTAAAAATATTGCAAACATGAAAAGTAAGTGGTTTATCAAAAACTCTTCTAAAGGAATGGACGAAACCAATAGAAACATTTGTTGAAGTAGGCAAGTTCTACAGTTCTATGCAACGCAGTGGCCCTTATCTGCCTACGTTTCATCTCAAGCAAGTTCTGAAGTTCTATGAAATCCGATGGAGCCCCTCACTATCAATGTTTTAAAGTAAGTTCTCAAATACTCAGTTCTACGTTTAAAGCTATATGTGTTTTATATGTCTATGTAAAATGATGGTTCCTATCAGTTTTGATGGAAACCTATCTACAATAAGTCAGGGAAGCTAGAAGGAGTTAATTATCCAAATGCTTTAAGGTGTAAAACGTACTTTAATCTAAAGGGATCTATTGTTACAAGGTATCCGCTCACGTACAACTTTTCACGGGTTCGCGAACGCAAAAATAATCACGGAAACGGGAGGTATTTCGATACTGCGAGAATATAGTTTTTTGGGCGCCAGTTGCTCAGAAAGCAGCAAAGAAATAGACTACACGACCCCGGGAAACCCAGGGCGAAACAACCCTCGAAACTTCGAAATGCTCCTCCTCTCGACTACGCCTTGCCGAGTATACACACTCGGGTCGCGGTATACTGAATTCACGGCTTGGTTATTTATGGTCACGACGTGAGTCTAACTAACAAGGGGTACGGGAAACTACGCAACACGCCGCGAATGACCGGCTATCACCAACCGCTACACGAAATAGATACAATATACAATATGCGATACAAAAAATGCGGCATGAAAATTGGGCGCTTTAGCGAGTAAGCTCTCGCCGTCGAGCTGCATGGATAAGTAGAGTCCACATTCTTTTGAAATGCAGAATCACATAGACATAATAGTACGCATAGAAGAATACAGCTTACTTAGAACGAAACGCTGAAATTAGTTGCGCCATCGCATTGCATGCTGCACTGGAGCTCTATTGCATTGACAAGCAGACCCATTAAAGCGCAATCCTATTGCATGGAACTGTGGACTTCACATACTAATGAAGTATAATATCAGATAAGCATAGTGCTATGCATAGAGGATTCCATCTTACTTACATTCATACGCTGAAATGAGATGTCCCATTGCATTGCATGGAGCATTATAAATCTACTGCTTTGAAGCGCAGACACTATAAAGAGCCATCTAGTTGCATAGAACTATAGAATTCACATACTTTTGAAGAGTAGAAGCAGATAAGTATAATGAGATGTATAGAGCTGAAAATCTACTGACATACATCGAAGCACTGGGATCCTATTGCTTCAAAAAGTACACATTTAAAAACGCTATCCCTCTGCAAGGGAGTGTAGAGTTCACATTGTTTTGAACTGTAGAAGAGATAAACATATCGCGTTGAATTGAATATTATATCTTACATTAAACAATGAAACGAGATGCGACATCTGGTTGAATGGAGTATTATAACTCTACTACTTCGACGCGTAGACATCTATAAATGCCATACCCTTGCAAGAAGTTGCAGAATTCACATTCCTTTGAAGGGTAGAAGCAGATAAGTATAATGTGATGCATAGAGCTTTACAACCTACTTACTTACTTTGAACTGTTGATGTGAAATGCGATATCACGTTTTATGAAGCATTAGTACTCTATTGCATCGATTTGTAAACATCGAAATACGCTATCCCGTAGGAAGGAAGTGTACGATTTACATTCTTTTAGAGTGTAGTGTGACGTCAGGCTTAGCGCCTGCCACCCATCAGCCTGTTCGCCGTCTCCAGCATCAATCCCTGCACGCAGGCAACCTGCTGCACACGCCTGCAGATCCACCAGTCAAGGCAGTCGTAGCACCGTTTGCTAACTGCTGGGCAGGCTCGGCGACGGTGCAAAGTCCGTACCACCGGGTAGTCTGACCGAGCTTGCGGCAGGCTAGAAGATTGCGACGCCACAGGCGTCCACTCGGGCCGTAGGTCGATGCGCAACGGGTCGCGACGCTCTACTAGAAGAGAAGTGTACGACTACATCACCGGAACGTTCGCCGATGACGGCGTACCGCTCGCTGTGGAACCGCGAGGGTACCACCGGGGCAGCGTGCGCCATCGGGAGCCAGTGTCGTCGTCGATGAATCACTCCATACGATCCTTTGGGTTTCTCAGGTTTACCCCTGAACGGTTTCACGTCCTCTTGAAATCTTTCTTCAAAGTTCTTTTTATCTTTCTCTCATGGTACTTGTTCGCTATCCCTCTCGTGGTCGTATTTAGCCTTAGATGGAGTTTAACACCCACTTAGGGCTGCACTCTCAAGCAACCCGACTCTAAGGAGAGATCCTCCCTAAACGCGTACCGGTCGCTACGGGCCTGGCACCCTCTGTGGGTAAATGGCCCCATTCAAGATGGACTTGGACGCAGTTCGATGTCTCGGGATAAGCGGATCCTCTCGAACACTACATTTCCCATAGGCGGAACCGCGGGATTCAGTGCTGGGCTCATTCCTGTTCGCTCGCAGCTATTAAAGAAATCCTGGTTAGTTTCCTATCCTCCGCTTAGTAATATGCTTAAATCCAGCGGGTAATCTCACCTATTCTGAGGTTATCTCTACGTGACGCACGATATTCATTCGTGCCATCGAGCACGCTTACGGAGAGAAGGTAAAGAGATTCGTATGTATGAACGATCGGATGCACATCATCGTTTCTCGCGTTACGACGATGTCGCTCTCTCTTGTATATCTCTTCTCTCTCGACCAAAAATTCTCCCTCGGTCTTGCGGCATGAAAAAAATTTCATTTTAAACGACGTCAAGCGCGCGGCATATTCGTATCGTGCGCTAAAGGCAGGCGAAACCGATGCGTGTGGCGGGTGTGCGAATTCGGATCGCGGAACAAAATCGGCGATCGAATCACGAAGCGGTTCCTGTGAGCGGTCGTCCGTTTAACGGACGACTCACGACGCCACGAAGAACTTACGCGAGTTCGCGATCGACACACCGTCGAGTTCCGTGAACACGTTTACGCACGCCGCACGCGCACACACGTTGCCAATCGCAGATTGCCTCGACACGGCCACAGACGACTCGGACGAACGTCCAACGATCGCTCGTACGTTGCGTATCGCTCCTCCTCCTCCCTTTCTCGGTGCCGCCCGAATTCAGAAACGTTCGTAATTTAATTCGAGAATGAACGACGGCGGCAGATTCGAGCACCGTAGGGAAAGAAGATTCGACGAAACGCAACGCAAGCAGTATTCTGGTTACGTGAACGACCCTCAGCTAGGCGTGGTCCAGGAATTGTATCCGTGGACCGCAATGTGCGTTCGGAATGTCGATGTTCATGTGTCCTGCAGTTCACACGTTGACGCGCAATTAGCTGCGTTCTTCATCGACCCACGAGCCAAGTGATCCACCGTTCAGGGTAATCGTATATGTATATTTTATTGATCTTTAAGTCTCTTGGTACTAAAGTTCGAACAAGTCGATACCCAAACGTCTCCGGTGAAATAGACGCGGTCGTCGCCGAACCGTGGCGGCTTTCACCGCTCGACGGAGTTCGAGGCGACACGATATATCGGTCCTACGGATGAAACGCATACGCCGATGGTTGGCGCGTAAGGTCTCCCTCAAAGTTACGAAGAATGCACACGCACGTCCAGGTATGAAGAAAAAAAAATCTTTCAAAAATTCGTTAGGACTCCTCCGCGTACCAGCAGCCTCGAGGCGGTCTTTTTCCTCCCGACAACGCGAAGCGAGCATAAACTGTTCGAGCTCGCAACGGCGGGATTACAGACTCTCTACAGAATTACAGAACTAAGAAGAAAGAAACCAAACACCCAGCGGCGTATTGCTTTCGAGATCGATAAGACGCTCTCGTTGGGGTCGTCGTTGGGGACGTCGTCAGTTCTCCCCGAGACACCGATCGATGATACAAAAGTAATATATTATATGTAGTGGCATATATATATGTATCGCTCTTTCGTGAACGGCGATACCGTTTCGTTATTTATGAACATCGTTCATGTAACTTTGTTATTGTCAGTGCAGTGGATGCGGCTAACGGATCTCTTTTGGATCTCGCTCGAGCACGTTATTCATTTCAGTGCCAATACGCTACGTCGAAAACACATAACTTCAACCAATTTCGCCGAGGTATTGCACTCTCCCACTCGAATCGTACAGTTCCCAGTTGTTGTGGTTTTCAATGTAAAAGATCTTACATGCCATCCAACTGAACCGTTTGAAGAAGCGCGTATACACTCCGCGCTGGAATATACATCGTCTACCGCACGGAGATCTCTCGCGAGACCATCGACGTGCAACAACGAGGAAGCGCGTATACAATTTTCACGCTGATTTTTCGAGAGATATATACCTTTAATCGTCTATAGCACGGACATCTCTTGCGAGAACATGCATTCGATGCTGGGCATCGGCGATGCATGCGCGTATGCAATTTTCACGCTGAGCAGTTAATGATCGCCGAAAGCACGGATATCATTTTCACGCTGGGCATTAAAATAGCGCGTACAGAGAACATGCTGGTTATCCAAACGAGGAAGCGCAGACAATCGCGTCACGCTGAATATCTCTCTTAGACCTTTACTATCGTCTATAGCACGAACATCTCTTACGAAAACATACTGGGCATCGACGATGGGCAAGGGCGTACAATTGTGTCACGCTGAAGTATATTTTGTATCTCGCCTATCGTAGGCGAGCTGGCGCGTATAAAGTGCGCGCTAGGCAATCGACACGGGACACCTTTTGGAAGTTCGTATCGAGCCTGTTCTGGCTGCAACAACATATTTGTGTCGTAAATGCCATGTACCATCCATCCCCTTAATGGGTTCGTGCTCAGGAAATTTTCGTTCGGGCGGTTTCATTTTTATGGTTCTTTGCGTTATATATATGTTTTAGTGTTATGGTCAACTTATATTATTCGGGTTTTTCCTGTATTTTAGCACTTTAGCATTTTAGCTTTTTGGAGACTGGATAGGTATATATAAATCCACGCTCTCTTAGCGTACTGGGCAATTCGTACACTTTGTCACGTTCATTTTTTTATTTCGTTATTTTTAAAATTTGTTAGTCCGAGAACTCGGATTCCAAAGTTCCAGAATTGATGCAAGGGTGGTACAATTTATACCCGAGTTTGAAAAACTCGCATAAAAGGTCACCAACACCGCCTTACGACGCTCGCCACATATGGGACATTCGGTCAAAGACTCCGACACGTGGCCATGCAGTGTGGAGAAAAATTCGATCACCGACACGGCACAGAGCAGTCGAGAACGTATTCTCGAGGACTACTTCTCAACCGAAGTCATGGAATAGCCACGGGCCCGAGCGCTACTCCGGACGCCCGGCTCGAACCGGCGAGTCTCCTTACAGACACGAAACGGCCGGCCGGTAGGCCGGCGCCACGCGGGCTAACGCACGGGCGCTTACGGTGGTAAACTTGCGCGGCAACGGATCGTCCCAGGAGACCGTTGTAACTTAGTCGCGCGGCGAACACAAGTATAAAGTCCTATTAACGTTGAACTTTTATGTACGGAGATTGTGTAGATCTATTAGACATTGATGAATAAACGTATTTTCAAAATATAACAAAATTTAATCGATCGGAACATAGAAAAATAGCAGTTGCAAAATTCAAAGAAACGAAAGAAAAGAAATATCGAAAATCTAACACGTACGATCGATTGCTACTATTAAATTAAGCAATATTATGAAAAAAAACTATTTGTTTATAAATAAAAATTATCGACAAATCGCAAAAACCCTCCGGAAGTATCGTTTCCAAACGGTTAAAAATAATTAATTCGATTAAACAATGCGATGGTAAGTGCAATCAATAGGTTTTATTAAGGTTTTTCAGAAAAATTTACAGGTCAACGGTTTAATTAACAAGAAAGTAGCGAATGAACGCGATTGAACTTTTTCGTCGCGAAAATTTTCTAATTCCCACGGTCCATCCCTATCTCTGGGTGGGATTATTAACTCCCTTTCGGAACTTTTTTAAAGTATCGCGGACGATTTCTAACTCTCGCTCGGCATTTTTTTTCAAACTATCGTCAATGTACGAACTTTAATTCTCGGTGGGAATTTTTTCAAACTAACTGCCGGTCCGACATTTGCATTTTGCTGTCAATCTCGGGCGCAATTCTTTACTAGCCAAACCTAAACCCGTACCGTTGGGCACTTGACTGTGAATAATGCGACTTGGACAACGGGCACGTTCTACTATCCTGTGTAGGTTTGGCTATTAAAGAACGCGGCTGCCGTCAGGCGACCGCTTATGTCTGAACATGTTCTTTAGTTCTCTTTTTTAAGAGTGCTTATACCGTTCACGCCGTCGGCCGCCTATTTGGAAGGTGCCAGCGGCGTATTGCTTTGCGCCGAGTCATAAAAAAAGCCGCCGACGCTCGACGTTTAATATTAATATTATTAAACGCCAAGTGCTAGCGGCTTGTACTTTCTTTTGCTTTTCTTATTTTTTTGATTAACTCTCTCTTTCTCCGCGAGAGAGGTGAGTGGGGTCTCGTTTAGCTTACAAAACAAATCCCCAAGCATAGGGCTGAGTCTCAACAGCTCGTAGCGCGGTAACTACTCTACCGAGTACAACACCCCGCCAGGTAGCTAAGTCGTCTGCAGACGATTCGAGTCTCAACGTCGAAATTGGTGTACCCATGATCGACCGTTAGAGCGCTGCGGCCGTCGTTCGGCGAAATCCCGATGATGGATCCAAAGACGCCCGTACGGCAAATTCGGGCTCGTGTTCGACCGCGCGGACGCGGCCGACCACCTAGTAGATTCACATTGTTTTGAGCCTTTCGACCCACTCGAGACTCCTAGAGATATCGTTGCCTCCTTTGACTAGAAAGGATGCGGCCTTAGAGGCGTTCAGGCATAATCCCACGGATGGTAGCTTCGCACCACCGGCCCCTTGACCGAGTGCATGAACCAAATGTCCGAACCTGCGGTTCCTCTCGTACTGAGCAGGATTACTATCGCAATGACTAGTCATCAGTAGGGTAAAACTAACCTGCCTCACGACGGTCTAAACCCAGCTCAAGTTTCCTGTTGGCGGGTGAACAATCCGACGCTTGGCGAATTCTGCTTCGCAATGATAGGAAGAGCCGACATCGAAGGATCAAAAAGTGACGTCGCTATGAACGCTTGGCCGTCACAAGCCAGTTATCCCTGTGGTAACTTTTCTGACACCTCTTGCTGAAAACTCTTCAAGCCAAAATTATCGATAGGCCGTGCTTTCGCAGTCTCTATGGGTACTGAACATCGAGATCAAGCCAAGTTTTGCCCTTTTGAATGAAAGTAGTAGTATTTCACCGGCGATGTTACCACCTCCCACTTATAGTACACCTCTCATATCTCCTTACAATGCCAGACTAGAGTCAAGCTCAACAGGGTCTTCTTTCCTCGCTAATTTTTCCAAGCCCGTTCCCTTGGCAGTGGTTTCGCTAGAAAGTAGATAGGGGCAGATTGGGAATCTCGTTAATCCATTCATGCGCGTCATTAATTAGATGACGAGGCATTTGGTTAGTGTCTGTACTAATTTGTAAAAGGAATCAGTATACTTTCGAGGTATTCATCCCTCTCGCTGGCCAACAACACTGTAACAAATATAACAACTATATAAACTAACTAACTGAATAATGAACAATACTACACACAAACTAGATAAATAAATATGTTAGTGCCGAACCACATATGTGGCTTACGCCGTTTTATGTCTTGTACTTAAACCGCAACACTCAGCGTAGATGTCTAAGTCGTATTATCAACTTATTCGCCTAATTTACTTAATTATTCATATGTTAATGGCATATATCTAGAAGGAGTAAAAGAAAAATTCTATAATCAAACGTTACGAATACAGAAAATTACAGTACAATAAGATAAAATATGTACAACAATAAAAATATATCAATTATGTAAATAAATGAAAGCTTAAAACATTCGGCTTAGGCCGTGCCACTAAATAGGATAAACTAAATCAGTAAAATAAACTAAAATAAAATAAAATAAAGTGCATGTCAATAAATATACAAACAAACGAAAAGATCAATAACTAAATACACCACAATGATCGTGTTGTACGATCATAGTCCAAAAAACAGTTGGCTATCTCAATTGATGATCGGCTATCTCAATTGATGATCTGAGAGCAATCGTAGCCACTGTCCTCATCTCGCTTTTACTAAAGCTTAAGGCTTTAAGATGTTTTACTGTGGCAAGAGGCATAGCTCCTCTGCAACCAACAACTATTGGAATGACTTCTGCTGTTAAGCAGTTCAATTTGGCTTTTACATATGCGGCAGTGACCCTATATTTATCTATTTTTTCCTAATATGATTTTTTTAGATTATCTTTATCCTCATGTCTAATAGTCACATCAGCCACCAGAAGCTTTTCTTGGTTTTTAATGACCAAATCTGGCTTCTCAAGTTCTCTAATTACATTAACCGATGGTTCTTGGAAAACTGCCCATTTCCGCAAGACTTTCTTCTCAATCATTTTAACAATTTCGTTATGCCTATTCATTGTAGCTGTTTAGGTGTGAATACAGTCACCGAGCACATGGCCCAAAGTTTCAAACTGTAGGTTGCATCTTCTACATTCGGGTCTAATATTCCTCCATGCTCTATTCCTTCGTAACGCTACCCTGGTGCCAAAGATATTAGTGCGTAATTTAATTGCATCGATATAGTGAGATGATTTTAGCAGTGCTGGTCTAAATAGCCAGGCGTTTCCAATTTTATCATTCATGAACTCATGAACGCCTTGTCCTTGAGAGATAAGCTGAGCCCACATCTTCACATAGCTCTTTCTTAATGTAGTTTGTGCGCTTTCCATTTCCTCTTCCGTGGCTGGCCACCTCAATCCAACTGACTTTGCACATTTTAATGTAATATTCTCCTGCTTTTTATAAGCATCTCGAACCGCTAAATCCTCGCTGTTAGCCATCCGGATGCTATTTTTTAATTTTGCAATGCGCACTATATCGGTTATTCTCTGCAAACCGAGTCCACCATGACGCTTTTCTGCATAAAAGATACCATCCGTTGTGTTGATAGATGAATGTGTAATATCTCTTCATATATTTGTTTAATTTCATGGTCCAACGACTCCAATATTTGTATAGGCTGTGGATTAGCTATGAATATACTTTGAAAGCAGGTAGGTTCTTATTAAATTAATTTTTTGATAGGGTTTTAGAGCCATTTTTTAAATATTTTTAGCTGCCACTATGGCTTCACTCATTTGCGCACGTTTTAAACCTTTCCAGGGATCCAGAGTTACTCCTAAGTAATCCAATATCTCGTCGGGTTCAGTCTCCGGGACAGATTGTTCATTTAGTTTTAATTTTGGATTTTGTATATACCAGGTTTTATTTTTATGTACAATTTGAAACGTATGGCATTTTTGTATTTACATGCTCATTCCTAACTTTCTAAGATATTTATTATCGAATCCCCACGAGGGTCTGACCGGGGCCCACGTCGTGACGAGCCTCGACCAGACGTCAAAGTTGACAGACGGCGACGGCGTGAGGGGGAAACTACAGCCCCTACCCCCGTAAATCAGTGTTTTACGGAGAGTAGTCCAGAACCCGAGGACCAAGGACAGTTCTTCACGGGGAAGATGGAGTTATTCAGTGAGGCACTACTCAGTCACGCCTGCAATGAAACCGGACAGCCCAAGGATAAATTGAGCAGGCTAGTCAGTTGGGCTACAATAAACGGAGCAGGTCCTGTACCGGCATCAGTGACCAATAGACGGCAGCCCACGATTTGGGAGGACAGAGCCGCCCGTCTAGCCGCTACCATGGAAGAGGAAGTCTTCGGGGGTAGCTTCTCCGGCAGCAAATCCAAGGAGGAAGGGCAGATCGGCAACAAGGTAGGCGGTTCTCCGGAGGAGAAAAAGAAGGACAGGGGCGGAAGACCTATCCGTAAAGGAAAGAGTCTGAGCGTGCGCGCCTCCCAAATAGCGGCCCAGATCAAAGACGACCCCGCCCGGATCCTAGGTGTCCTGGGCACTGGGGCAAGCAACAGAAGGTGGGCGGCGGCGGTAGCACAAGCTTTGAAGAAGCTCGAGATAGGCGACGGTACCATTAAGAGATGGGAGAGTGAAGCCATCGAACTATCTAATCTGACCCCTCGCGAAGAAGCCCAAGTTACTCGAAACGCAGTCGAGTTATGGGCATCGAATAGCTCCAACGTCGCAGCAGAAGAAGAACTGGATGTAATAGGGCAAGAGGAGGAAAAACTGCGCTCAGGCGAGGGTGGCACGATCGATCTTACCCTAAGCAGCCAGAAAGAGGCGTTGGAAAAATTAGCTAACGTCACAGAGGAAGCCGAAGACCGCGCGGCGTACGCTTTTGCGTACATAACCAGTGTAAATAGCAACGATAGGTCACTGAGGGGTAGTCGTGTCTGCCCCTTCTGTTTATTCTTCACACTGAGCGGGAATAAGTGCAGAGACGTGAGGCTGCACAAACAAAGCACGCGTAACTCCCGGATTACGACACCACTAACCGAGAGGCTCAGCACGGTAGGGCGAGGTGCCAGTTGGGTGAACGCTGCTGCCGAAGCCCATAATGCCGAAATGCACGCTGTTAATGGTAACAGACAGCGTGTGGAGTGACAAATCGGATCGCGCTGCTCGAGTACAAGGGAATAGATCCCTCTTCTGGGAAGAAGGTACCATAATGACCACTAGCGATATGAACATTGCCGGTGCCGCGCATCAAGCGCTACTCCACAAACCTGTGGTATATTGGGCTCGAGGACCCGACCGGTGGTACCAGACCTACACGGCGGCGGGTACACTCCACCAGAAGATAGGGAATGTGCTCACACTAGTACGCGAGGAGGAAAACCCCGGACCCAACGACTCGTTGGAAGTCAAACGTTCCGCTCAGAAGAAAAAGAGCACAGGACGGAATATTCTCGAAACGGGAGAAAGAGTCAGTGTGCCTGACCCGGGTGTTACAATGAAACGGCCCCGGGGGCCTAAATGACCAGATGGCCCCAACGTGAAAGGGGTAGGGACACACGACTCCCCGGCAGAAGTAGGGACGACGGACTCCCCTGTCACGAGCGTAACACAACCACAAACGGCCGGACCCCCTCAATTGCCGGAGAAGAGGATAGTGTCCAGTCGCGTAAGCGGGAACTGGCACTACGCCGGGTGTTTTGTGACGGTGGATGTGCTCGAACACGCACTCCGATACGGCGGTAACTTACACGTGGGCGGACAGCGAAGGGCAAGTCGGAACCTCGCCAGTCCAAATGTCCGGATTATCCTAATAGCTGACAATAGCTGTCCCGATAACATTGGTCGGGACGCCTGGGATTATCGGGCACCTCACCTATCCGCTCGCGCACGTGGTGGAGGAATTTTATGTCAGCTGTGTCGCGCGGGGAGATGAGTTGCGCGAGGACGAAGATTTCATTTATGCAAAAAAGGAATTCGTCCGCACCAGTAGCCTGGTCGATATTGGGGACTCCGCCGACTCGATCATCTCCGTAGTCATGGCGAAGAGTACGGCAACCGTTGAGCTGGGCGGAAGGGTTTTCGATGTTTGCTCCTGCGACCATCGCGGAGCCGTTCCCCGGGATATGGTCATCCCGGAGTACCTGATGGACGATGTCATTGACACGATGGTCGCCGGGATGCTGAATGCGACCAGGTCATTGCAGGAGGACCTCACCGATTGCTGCGGTTCTTACTTCCCCAAGGGGATAAACTGGTTAGAGGTAAACTCCATAACCACGGCTTTAACAGTATGTTGGCATCAACGCATAGAAGGCGTAACTACCACGGACCCTACCACCAGGTGTGGGAAACCCGAATATTACGGAGACCAAGCTTATGTCTTGGAGGAGATGAATCTGACTACGGGCAATGGAATTAATGATGGGAGCTACCCTGCCTACGGCGGTATGAATTCAGTGAATGGCTTGCATCAGAGAGCCGCGAAAAGGAGTAAAGCCAAGCGGTACCCCGCCATAAAGATGGGAGAATGGAGTAGTATGGCCTCACTAGCAGTAGCGACTTGGTTCGGATACTACGACACCGATAACAATGAGAACCCAACACAAAATATAGCAAGGTGCCAAGCCAGCGGTTTTGACCGCCTCGAGCGGGGTAGACACTTGCGTAAGGCGTTCGAGGATTGGAAACGGTCAGCGGCGCAGCAAGATAGAATTTGATACCCGGAACAGGATCCGGCTGCTCTCAAATATTGGTCTCGTCTCGTATTTGATCGGGCAAGCGGTGCCGGGACGACAGCCGGATGGTTCGCTGTGATGTTTCTCAGCGAAAATGTTCACTGGTCGTGGGCTATAAACACCCACGCCGGCGGCCAGGGTGGAACGTTCACCGGAACCCGAACTCCTAGCTCCTTCTGGAGATCCACACTAAATACAAAGTGGCAAGAGCATCCAGGGCAGCGGACGACCCGGCGGCGAGTCATACGTCTACCACTCAATACCGTCCACCTGGACTAATATGCATTACGCCCAGTTCGGCCAGGGCGAGGATGATCCTGGGTTGGAAAACGCGCTGATGAGACTCGATTTAACCGACGAAGAGCAGCAGCGCTGGGGGTTGGCGTATAAAAGTTACCCCCACAACACTCAGGTTTCCGGAGTCACTTGGACCGTAGACCATTCATACGGAGAAAGACTGGCATGCCAGCAGGGTTAGGACAACCATGGGAGCGTGGAACCTCCTGCAAACAAATGGGGAGTGATGAGTGCCCGTCAGAATCAAGAACTATCGGGTAGAGACGCTGAAAACGGTGATCATACCGGAAGGTACCAGGCGGGTGCTCACCAGTTCGCAATACTCGGACGGCACCGTGTTATTCCGTGGTGACCGGGACGAGAAACCATCGGTTTACAGAACCATTATATTGACCGCCCTGTCGGGCTTAATCCCGATTTATTCAAGCCGCGTACCGGGCCGGGAAATGGTTCGGGAGTTTCGCCGACGTCCTGCGAAGACCCCGCAGCGCAAATAATACGTTTAGAGAAGGAGATAGAGCAACTCAGAATGGCAGAGGAGGCCTCAACGTGTATCCTGCGGAATAACGAGGATGCGGGCAGCCAGGGGTGGGAAAAGGATTCGGGGCTAGGTCGAGGGGAGAGGCTGAGGCGGGATCCCCCGGCCCTGGAAGCCGCAGAGAGTGCGCGGGGTCACAAGATAGACGTGGCTGTGGAGCGAGTAGCTGCACGTCCCGAGGTGGTCGAAGAGCATGGAAGTATACCACGTCCCAGTGCAGCTGATCGGAACCTACAAACGCAAACTAATCCACGAAGGGAGAGAAGAGGAAGGGTGTAAGCCTGAGTGTAAACAGATACTCTGAATGATACCAAAGCGGATGAGTACCAGGATGTACACGGGTTATGGAAATGGGCTACCCAAGCTGCCTTGAGAGCTATAAGCAGTAGGGACATAGGGTTACACCGCCTGAGCCAACATCTGTTGTGGATCGCAGAACGGATGAAAGCGATGTTGAGACGTTTAGAAGCGTGGGCTTTATTGGGTATAGAAAGAGTCATAGTTACTTCCGCCGTTTACCCCCGCTTTTTTTAATTTCTTCACGTTGACATTCAGAGCGCTGGGCAGAAATCACATTACGTCAACACCCTTGGGGGCCATCGCAATGCATTGTTTTAATTAGACAGTCGGATTCCCCCAGTCCGTGCCAGTTCTGAGCTGAGCGTTGAATGGCGGCCGAACAGGACAACAGCTACGGCGAACCGCCGCTAAAGCTTCGCAGCAAAGAAGATCCGTGGGAGGCCAAGACACAGGACCGAGCTCGGATTCCGGGTTACGCATGCACGAAGCAGCGGCCCGTTCAGCTCTCCCAGGCCCGGCTCGTCAGTCAAACCCACTTCCCGACCAAGCCCGACACGCTCCACTCCTGAGAGCCAATCCTTATTCCGAAGTTATGGATCCAATTTTCCGACTTCCCTTACCTACATTAATCTATCGACTAGAGGCTCTTCACCTTGGAGACCTGCTGCGGATATGGGTACGAACCGGCGCGACACCTCCACGTGGCCCTCTCCTGAATTTTCAACGTCCGAGGGGAAGATGCGGACACCGCCGCAACTGCGGTGCTCTTCGCGTTCCAAACCCTATCTCCCTGCTAGTGGTTTCCAGGGAACTCGAACGCTTATACAGAAAAGAAAACTCTCTCCGCATCTCCCGACGACGTCTCCAGGTCAGTTTGGGTTACCCCGACGAACACTCATATGAGGGCCCGGATTGGTATACCGTTCCGCTGCCGGGTTCTGGAATAGGAACCGGATTCCCTTTCGCCCAATGGGTGTGTGTCTTTCCCTCACTTTTTTTTATATATTGTTCGTTCGATTGTTGCTTTTAGTACACCACATTTACGTAAGATTTTTCTTAGGGCTTAGGATCGACTGACTCGTGTGCAACGGCTGTTCACACGAAACCCTTCTCCACATCAGTCCTCCAGGTCCTCGCTGGAGTATTTACTACTACCACCAAGATTTGCACCGACATCTTGCATTGAATATTACATCTTATCAGGAAACATAGAAATGAGATTCCATATCGCGTTTTACGGAGCAATATAACTCTATTGCTTCGATACATTGACATCCAGAAACGATATTCCGTAGAAAGAATGTGTGGCGTTTACATTCTTTTGAAGTGCAGACGAGATATACATATCGCATTGTATTGAATGTTACACCTTATCATGATACATAGAAGTGAGATGCGATATTGCATTTTATGAAGAACTACAACTCCATTGCTTCGACAGATAGTCATCTAGAAACGCTATTCCGTAGCAAGGAAGTGTGGCATTTACATTCATTTCAAGTGTAGACGAGATATACATAACGCTATTACGTCGCAAGGAAGTGTGGGATTTACTTTCTGTTGAAATGTAGACGAGGTATACATAACGCGATTCATTGAGTATTACATCTTATCATGAGACATAAAAATGTGATGCGATGTCGTGTTTGAAGCATTAGAAATCTATTGCATCAATATGTAGATATCTAGAAACGCTGTTGTGTAGCATGGAAGTGTAGGATTTACATTCTGTTGAAGTGTTGACGGGATATACATAACGTGTTCCATTGATATTAGAGCTTATCGTGGGACATAGAAATGAGATACGATATCGCGTTTTATGAAGCATTGGAACTCTATTGTTTCGATATGTAGACTATTCCGTAGCAAAGATGTATGGGCTTTACATTCTTTTGAAGTGTTGACAAGATATTGTCTGCCCTACACCAGGACGGTGATCGGGCGTGCTTCCTCACCCAAACGAGTATACGCAAACGGAATCTACCATCTACCTCCTAGTTACAGCCACCCCACTGAAACGGGGAAAGGAAATATCCAGATGTGTCGCGGCGCCTTTCCTGCGGGTGAGTCCTTCAGCTACTCCGAAGGAGGGGACGTATCCCAACCGCCGGGGCACCCACAGGGAACCTCGGGGAGGCGAACTCACTACGTGTACGCGAACACGCTCACTCTGACCCTTTTTGAATTGTTGTGCATCAGTTTGGCCAAATTTATAGATGCACCAGACTGCCTGCTCAGTCTATTCATGTTTGCTCTACGAAAAGGATTCCGACTATTTTGGGCAATCGATGATGCACCAAACCTCCGAGTCTTAAATTAATTCGATTTGGATATGGTAGCCCCAGAGCCCCGTTAGCCACCGGGCAAGTCCGGCGCCCAAGTTCCACCACGAGGAGGTGGGGATGGGTACTTCCTGGACACCCAGGTTCTGGAACCCACCCAGACAAGATTTAGTGTCTGCTCTACACCCGGACGGTGATCGAGCGCGGTTCCTGAGCCGTACGGCTATACCCTGACGGAATCTACCATCTACCAACCAGTTACTCCCACCTCACTGAAAGGGGCGATGGAAAAATCCAGATGTGCCGGGGCGCCTTTCCCACCGGGCGAGTCCTTCAGCTACTCCGTCGGAGAGGACGAATCCTAACCGCCGGAGTACCCACGGGGAACCTCGGGGAGGCGAACTCGCTACGTGTACGCGAACACGCTCACTCTGACCCTTTTTGAATATTAAGCATCAGTTTGGCCAAATTTATAGATGCTCCAGACTGCCTGCTCAGTCAATTCATGTTTGCTCTACGAAAAGGATTCGGACTATTTTGGGCAATCGTTGATGCACCAAACCTCCGAGTCTTAAACGAATTCGATTTGGGTATGGTAGCCCCAGAGCCCCGTTAGCCACCGGGCAAGCCCGGCGCCCAGGTTCCACCACGAGGAGGTGGGGATGGGTACTTCCTGGACTCCCAGGTTCTGGAACCCACCCAGACAAGATATTTATTGTTAATCCTACACCAGGGCGGTGATCGGATTTGCCTCCTCGCCCGAAAGGGCATATGCCAATAGGTTTGCCCTCTACCAACTAGTTCTTCCATGTCACTGAAAGGGGCGATGGAAAAATCCAGATGTGCCGGGGCGCCTTTCCCACCGGACGAGTCCTTCAGCTACTCCGTCGGAGAGGACGAATCCTAACCGCCGGAGTACCCACGGGGAACCTCGGGGAGGCGGACTCGCTACGTGTACGCGAACACGATCACTCTGACCCTTTCTGAATTATTGTGCATCAGTTTGGCCAAATTTATAGATGCACCAGACTGCCTGCTCAGTCTATTCAATTTTACTGTACGAATGGATTCGGACTATTTTGGGCAGTCGATAATGCACCAAACCTCCGAGTCCGGGTATAATTCGATCGCCCCAGAGCCCCGTTAGCCGCCGGGAAGGTCCCCGACGCCCAGGTTCCACCACGAGGAGGTGGGGATGGGTACTTCCTGGACACCCAGGTTCTGGAACCCACCCAGACAAGATATACATAACGCGTTGCATTGATATTACTGTGACGTCCGCCGAACCTTACGGTACCTCCTACACCCCCCGGCAGAGCTGCAGACACCGCCGGCTGCCATTGCAGAGACGAGCATACCGGCACACGGTAACACAGACCGATCGCCGTGCTAAGGCAGCCACCCTCGCACCAAGGAGTTGGACCACACGATACTGTCACGACACGTACCTGTCAGATAGCTGGTGCACGAGCGAGCCACAGCCTGCGCACGAGGACCATTCCACGTGCTACGAAAAGTCGCCCGCCGTTATGCACCCGTATCCGTACTTTACATACTGTTATAATTAAAATTAAGCAAATCCTAGAATTTAAGCACACTACAGTCGATGTACATACATGACACAATACACACAAGTTAGCATAAGACATCTCATGTGTAGTCCTAATTTTAAGAGCGTATTTAACCGAAATGGGAAATAAGCAAAGTGCCTGAACGAGCGCCCGACGCTCGTGGCTAACGCCGAACGCGCGCGCCCTACCACGACCATCCATCCCACTCCGCGGACCGAGCGTCCGCCCCACTCTGGCGCCCCGCGGCTCGCGCGCCAAGCGATTCGAGGAGGTCGCGGGTCCGCAAGCTGAAAGTGCAGTTCGAGTCATCCGCTCCAAGCGTGCGGACCTCTTTCAACTCTAATTCAAGTTTTAATTCTAAACCAAGTTTGAGTAATCCGCTCCAAGCGAGCGGACCTCTCTTAATTCTAAACTCTAATTCTAACCGATTTCGACTATTCCAACTCAAACTCTAATTGAACTCAAGTTCCTAATTCGAACTCTTATTATATGCTAAAATCATCGAATCCTAGTACTTAGTCAACTTTAGCATAGGGAAGTAACAGTATAAGCTTAGTTTTATATATAAAATACTTTATTTTACCAGTACTTACAATTCTCATTATTCTAAACATTCCTTGTATTACTGTTATTATAAATTCATTTATTACGAAGTCTTCCACGAGATCACGCGTCTTCGAGATCATTCACGATCTCTGACCTTTAGTCAAACTCAGTAATCGACCAGTTAGAGCGGACCACCGCTTAGCTGCATCGACCCACAGCGAGACTAGAGCAAAGACACACGTCGATTTTCCATATTCCTGGACCGGTAAGCTAGAGCGGACCACCGCTTAGTGGACATGTATCTGGACGTTTGGAATCCGACTCGTATGCGTCGTTCCGGTACATGCAAACGAACTCGCTGCGCGGGAAGGAAAACCTTATTACCTTCGCTGGTGCGTAAATACATTAGAGCAACTCGTGCATATATCACTGCACCGTCTCTTCTTTCGCTGCACACAGGCCGGACAGCGGTCCGGCACCGCCGCATCCATCGCCGATACGCACTGGAGAGCAGCCTACTTAGGTACTCGTCCCGTTGACGATTCCACCTCACAGATCGTACGCAGGGACCATACCCAAGGACGATCCAGGACGATGACGATACCTGCAACAACATTGAATATTAGCAGCTACCAAGACACCAAAGGTAAGTCAACGTTTTCATATCCTCGTCCGTGCCTTTTCGATCCGTGTTTCGCGAGCAAAAAGAACCCGGACGACGACGCAATTGTGCGAGCCGAACCGTTTGTGGCTGTCTGCCTCTCTGGCCAATGGTTAGTTATCCGCGACCCGAGACGTGACATTACATCTTATCATGAGACGTAAAAATGAGATGCAACTTCGCGTTTAATGAAGTATTAAAGCTCCATTGCTTCGAAACGTAGACATCTAGGAGCATAATTCCGTAGTAAGGAAGTGTAGCATTTACATTCTTTTGATGTGTACACAAGAGAAACACTACGCGAAGCATCGAATATTACATCTCATCATGAAACATAGAAGTGATATGCGATATCGTGTTTTATGAAGCAATAGAACTCTATTGCTTCGATACGTAGACATATAGGAACACTATCCCGTAGCAAGGAAGTGTGGGATTTATATCCCTAAGAAGTGTCAAGGCAGATAAGCATAATGCTGTGCTTAGCAGATCACAGCTTTGTAACCTTAAAACGGTGGAATGAGATGCGCCCTCGCATTGCGTGGAGCATTCAAACTCCATTATAAAGCAGCATTTACGATATGTTGTCTAAGATATGTTTATAATAGTGTTTGTAGATTACCCCTCGAAAATATGAATGCAAGCATTGAATATTTTTCGAGTATATCCGAGAAGTCTTCATGGGAAGATTCGTCCCAAATTGAAGTATCGGAAAACGAAATAATCTACATATTGCCCAGGATAAGTCGACGCCGAATCGAATTGTATACCGAGGATGAAGTAGATTTAAAAAATGAAGATGATCGTAATATAAATGATAACGAAAGGTCAAATAATATAACACAAATAGTGGCAAGTGTAATTCCATTTGAAAAGACCCGAACTGCTGTACCGATCGAGGGTAATCAGCTACACAGTTTTAACTTTGCTTTTGTTACGGAAGAAATTCTACAAATAATTATTAATGAGACCACTAGATACGCTGAGCAATATATGCAAAATAGAAGATGCACTCGTTTAGATAAGTGGACAGCAACCGACAAAGATGAAATAAAACGATATTTCGGACTACTAATATGGATGGGCCTGGTGGAGTTACCAAAATACGACTCAGATTGATGTACCAATAACACCTATTCCTAATTATTTCCAAGAACAGCTATGTCGAGAAATCGGTTTGATTCCTTCATTCTACCAATAATCAACCAGCAAACATAAATGATAGATTGTATAAGATAAGACAACTTGCTGATATACTAAATAAAACTTTTCTAAATACTATGATTTAGATGAATAGATATGCATCGATGAGTCTTTGGTACCTTTTCGAGGAAGTATAAAGTTCAGGCAATTTTTGAAGCAAGAACGACACAAATACGGCATCAAAGTTTTCAAAATGTGTTCCGACCAAAGGTATACATACAAATTACAAATATATTCGGGAAAAAACCTAAATGAACCATGCGTAACTCCCATAAGAGTTGTAATGAATATATGCAACAATATTCTACATAGAGGCCACACGATTTACACCGACAATTGGTATACTAGTATAAGTTTAGCCGAAAAATTAATCGATTACAATACTCATTTAGCAGAATCCCTAAGAAAAGATAGAAAGAGAATACCTGTCGACGTCAGATTTCAAAAATTGAAACGAGGTGAACTTATCGCTATGTAAAATAAGGAGGGTATTATGGTTCACAAGTGGAAAGACAAACGTGATATTTTTACGCGCTCGACGAAACATTCGGCCGAAATGGCAGAGGTCTGCAAAAAAAAAATTATGTTTGTGATAAACCAGTAGTTGTAGACTACAACAAAGGAAAATGTGCTGTAGATATATCAGACCAATTGATAGCGTATTCTACACCACATAGAAGAACCCTCAAGTCGTACATAAAATTAGCTTTAGGGTTATTATTGAATACATCAGTCTCAAACGCGCTGATTCTCTATAAACTCGCAACGAAAACAAAAATCAAGGTATCAGAATTTACAATGGCATTCGCAATGCACCTTATACGGTGTTATAAAAATAATGTCAAACAGTTAGGATCAAAAGACCTACTGTCCAGACAGCGTTGATACGCCACATTTGTGTTTAAAGTGTTTTAACAAAGTGCACCGTTAGATGCAAGACATATTCTAATATTCTCTTTTATTCATGTTCTAATAAAAATTTTTAATTGTTCAATAAGGCACTTTTTATTTCAAAGTATCTTCTATATATCGGCCATATTCAAAATGCACTGACTGCCAATTGTCATTCATTTTTTACAATTGTAAACAGTTGAAGCGCTCCCGTCAACAATAACCACCGTGCCGTCACAGGAAAATCCGTGGCCGGTCATATATCACCAACATGGCAGTCAAAGTGTTAAAGCGTAGAAGCAAACAGGCATAATGACACAGTATACAGTAGCGAAATCTCCTGTCGGCGACTTTGCTGTCGATGTTCCACAAAATTTAATGCGCATGCGCGTCATCAAAATCCAGATAGCAGAGCCATTTTACACTTATTACACATTTTACACATATTTTTACACTTAGTTATCCAAAATTTAATAAAAATAATAAATGTATTATTTCTAATACACTGAAAAATAAGGAAAGGAAACAAAAATCGAAAAAATATAAAATACACATGTTACTATGATTATAAAAATATAAGAACATAAATATTATACAAGATAAACAAGAAAAAATGTAATGAAAAATACAAAAAATATACTATATATTGTATATTTTATTTTAAAATTTATTTTAAAGTTATTTTATATATATTTAATACCTATGTATACAAATATATCGGTAACAAATATATAATATCTTAAAAGTAAAGGTTTCATTAATGAAAGAAACGAAGATATCATGTTTTTAAAAAAAATATACTTTTTATTAAAGTAGGGATATATGTACAAATGTACAATATATATAATCCAATTACTTCTATATTATTTAAAAATAGCAATGATTTACGCAAAAAGTCTGTCTGCTTGTTACTTCCAACAAAGACTTTATCATGTTCTTTAGAATTAGTCCTGGTCGATGAATTTAAAATATCTAATAATTTGTCAAATTGATCGATTAATTCTACCGTTCCGTCGACCTCTTTTGGAAGTAAGTTGGCAGACAGTAGTGTGTACATGCCTGCAGCCACATGGTTGCTAAATATTTGTACAGCGTATTTAAGTTTCATTCTTAAAAAACTATTCGGCTCGATATGCGCTTTTGATAGTGTTAGAGCCTATTTGACCCATTGTTTGCAATCGCGATTATAAAATTGAATAATATGCGACCACGAAGCAATTCTGTCATTAATTTGAAAATGATGTTCTAATCAATTGTTTCGTGTCGCCTTCATTAAGTGTGGCGTATCAAACATATAAGCCGCAGTCTGTTCATTAATTAAGAAAGTGGAATTTTCAGTAGATATGCCTAAATCACGGAACAACTGTACAAAATTAGACCCCATATCTGTAATTAGTGCATGCTCCATAATACCATAACCATTTAATTTAGTTATTGTATTAAATATTACATTTTTTAATACGTAACTAGGACATGCAGATTCTACAAAACGAAAGTAAATTGGCAATTTCCAATTATCTGCAATACTACGTGCCATTATAACTAAGGAAATCTTTGCAGTTTTGGATGTCTGATTTTCACAATCATTTTCAAAGCCAACTACTTCATCATGTACTACACTATAAAATAAATGAGCCTTCAAACTCATTTCATCAGCACATAATAAGCAGTGACGTTCTATAGCTGGTAATGTTTCCACTTTTTAAGAGCTCGGAATAGTTTTTCATTCATTGCTGGAACCAGATTCCATTTTTGTGTAAATAACTGCAAAGTACGGACTGAAGGTAATGTCATTGATTTTTGTAATTCCTTGTAAGTTCGTGGGCTTGAAAAAAATAATGACAAGGCAAATTTTTTAGACTATGAATCATATCTTCTGCCATGTTTACTTTTACATTGTGCATCTATTTGTGCTATTAATATTCTGTTAAAATCTTCTGGTAATAACTCACGACCTAATTCCCTCAAATTATTATATACGTCTTGCTTACACGTGCTGACTGATTTTCTCCCCCTTTCCTTCGCATGTAATCGTCGAATTTGTGTACGCAATGCTTTATTTTGCGTTTTTAATCTTTTAACTTGTTCACGTAATTTTTTTATTCTGAGACTATCATCTAATGATTTCTCAATATTCAATCTAATTCTTAATATATTTAATCTGTAATATTCAAATCCGTTAGATTCATTAAAAAGGATTTTTAAATATATGATATAAAATTATATAATTATAAATTAGCTGACACAAATAATATGAAATAAAATAAAATAAAATAAAATACTGTAAAAGTATAAACTTACGGTTTCATTACTTCTATCTCAAAATTCCTGGCAGCAGAATGGAAGGTTGGCAGAATTATTTTAAAGTTTTCTGCATTCCTGAAAGCAATTTAGGTATAATTTATACATTTACTAATTAAAAATACAAAAATTCATTATTCTATTAATATATTGTGACGGGTATTTCCGTTACAATCCGCAAGAAAGAGGTAATGATACCAGTAATAAAAGGGGTATATAGAAGTTTAATCCGGGGTTATATCGGGGTACAGAATATCCGCGTGACGCGACCGTCCGCGGATTCGCCAATGCCAAGTAACAGAACAAATAAATTTCCTAACCAGCGAATATTTCGAAGCTGCGAGGCTGGGACTGTTTGGGCGCCAGCTACTCAAGAAGTAGCAAAAACTAATAGACCACGCAACCCGGGGAAACTCGGTGCAAGATAACCCTCGAAATTTCGAAGTACTCCTTCACTCGACTACTTCTAGTCGAGTGCGCAAATTAGGGTCGCGGGATACTGAACTCACGGCTTCTTTCTATATTGCCTCGACGCGGGATTACTAAATGTTATACGACACGCCGCGAATGACCAGGGATCACCACCCGTTATACGATACAAAATACAATACGCGATATCAGAAATGCGGCAGGAAAAATGGGACGCTTTAGCGTATAAGGACTCACGCTCTGGTTTCCAACAATTCTGGATATCGCTCTGTCTTTCTCTCTCTTTCTCTCTCTCTCCTCCAAATCGCTCCGTACAATCGTTTGCTAAGTTGCTCGCTTATTGTTCGTTTTCACGCTGGCTAGCTCGCTCGCTAAGTGAGTTTTCAGGGGGTCTTCGGATCTCCTAGATCCTCCTTAGGGCTCCTTGATGGGGTAGAGCTATACGCTTCAGTATTGTTCGGGGCATCGATCGGTGGATTTCGGAGATCTACCCTGATCGCCCCCTCTGGTGTGTCTAGAGGGGGTCCTCCGGATTATTTGAACTGCGGCGCGTGTCGCGCGCCGCGCTTTCCATGGCTCACCTGCAGGTCCGCTGTACATCTTGAATTTTCCTCTCCATGGGCTCAGGGGAGGGGTGGAGGTTCTTCTCACACCCAAAAACCATCTTGTTCGCCTCCATGGACTATGGCAGCGGTCATATCGTTGCAGGGCCTTGGATCGTATCCCTCGGGTTTCAGGGTCTCTTCTTGCTCACTTCCCTACTCCTCCACCGTCGAGTCCGTTACGCTACCTCGGCGCACAGCCCTTCCGCGAACCCGCGGTCTTCTTATCCGCTGAAGGGACGTCTTCTGGGTCGCTTCTTCCATCAGCTCGCCAGTCTAATCCGAAAAATAGAAAGCGAGAAAAGAAGGGGGTGGGGAAGGGGGAAAGGTTCTACCATCGCGTATTTCATGCTCCTCGCAAATACAGCTATCGCGATGGTCCGTGTTGCACTTCTCGCATGGGTGGTGATCAACGAGCTAGTCTAACCGAAGCAGGAGGGGGGGGGGGGGGGGGGGGGTGAGCGAGCCTTGTGACGTCACCACGTCACAATGTATATTACCTATTCTCTTCTTCAATTTTTATAATCTCTTCTGTATATGTATTACTATAACAAAAGAGATATATATATTATAGAACTACAAAACTGTATATAAAATTATAACAAAAAAATATGAAATACAATTTCATATACCTACATAGTTCTTCTTTTTCTGTAGATATATTTTGTTCTGTAATTTCATTTGTATTATCTCTGAAGAAAATGTATTTATTAAATTAAATTGTGTCAAAAAATTTAATTATTAAATTAAATTATGTCAAACAAATAATTATTATTAAACTTACCGTTGTTTAGTATTACGTCCCAATAATAGTGTTGGAACAGCATCTAGATGAAGGAAAGCTCTAACTTTATTAATTCTGAATAATTTTTCCTCAAAATGTAAATAGCACAGACGAATATTGTCGCATGAATATTGTGGACCTTTAGATAGTAAATCAAATCTTTTACATGCATCTACCCATTTCAACCACCTGTAATATAAAATTGTGTTAATTTCTTCAATAACATTAATTTATATATAATATATATATATATATACTACTCAAAAGAAACATGGCATCAAAAAATAATAAGGCATATTATAAGGCATGTTATACCTGTCTTGTACCTTTCGAAACTTAAAATAATGTCTCTGCACGTTGAATTGTTTTAAGCATTCCAGTATTGCACAATTTGGCTTCTTTCTTATGCCCATTTCTTAATTATTAAATTAGTACAGCCACATCTGAAACAAAGCTAAGATCAAAGTGCTTCCAAAGAGAATATATAATTTAAGATATTTATATAAATTAACAATTCTCTTAAATAATTTATCAAAATACTTTTAGAAATTATCAGTTACTTTAAATTGATTCTTCTTTGCTCTCTTCCCTTTTTCTCCCAAAACCTTCGAAAGAGCTTGAACGTGACTTCAACGCTTTCAAGCAGCTTTCAATCGATATTGAATTCCCTCCAAACTCAGCTTCAGGTTTGGATAGTTATTCAATCGCCTTTCTGTCTGCTAAAAAAATTAAAGAGCAGGTGAGGCAGAAGTACAGATGGCACTGCGATTCGGAATTTATTGACGTGCATACGCATTAAATTTTGTGCCATATAAAATCGTGCTACTAGCGCTACTGTATACTGCGATAATGCTATGCATAGAATATTACAGTTTACTTACTCTGAAACGTTGGAATGATATGCGCCATGGAATTGCATGGAGCAGTAGAACTCTACTGCATTAACACGTAGACACTATGAAGTCCCGTCCTTTTGCATGGAATTGTAGAATTCACATTCTTTTGAAGTCTAGAAGAAGATGCGCATAATGGTATGCTTAGAAGGTTACAGCTTATTTACGTAGAAACGATGGGTAGAGGTGCGTAATTGAATTGCAGATTATTATTATTATTATTATCGGCAGGCCAGACGTTGTTTGCCGGTGACACTCAAGTGGTGTCATTGATGTACCTGTTGTTATTTGCCGGTAACGCTCACATGGTGCCATTGATAGGCCAGTCGCTATTTGCCGGTGATTCCCACGTGGTACCATTGGCAAGCTAATTGCAAAACTTTTTAGAATGTCAGATTCTTAACTGATACAAAATTAAATTGCGTAAAGCCTTTTGACTACTGAAGAGTTTATTTTGAATTGCTTCGGTGGGACTGAATACATTTCAAATGCATTTCAATTTTTGCTTATTGATAGGCAACAAGGTATGTTAATTTAAATGTTATAATTTCAGAAGCATTGTGAAGATATTCCCTAATAATAATGAATTACTAAGGAGAGAATCGTTTAGTAGATAATTATGATGATGTGCATTCTGATGTTCTTGGCGATTGTCATTTAGAAGAGAGAAGTGACAGTGACACAGAATCAGTAGATTCCGATATCAGTATCGGAGTGCGAAAAAGACGACGGGTCATGCCTTTGGTGAGTTATTCTGAAGAAAGCGACGAAGAAATGCATTCATACTGGACAGAAGTTGAATAATAATGAAACTTTGAGAGGTACTCCGGGTCCTACTGTGTTTCCAATAAATACAAGTATGATCGATGATTTCGCAGAAATGTTTACTGGGAACGACTTATTGAATTTATTGCCACGGAAACAAACAGATACCACGCACATAATTGTGGCAAGTATAAACAGCAAAAAAAGTGTCAAAGTGTCACATTGCTCGATGTAGCAGTAGCATAGCTGAAATAGTGGTTTGCACTAATAATTATAATGGGACTTGTAAAAAAACCAAGAGTGGAGGATTACTGGTCCACAAATTCACTGATAGAGACTCCAATATTTTCCAAGACAATGAGTCGTACTAATAGATTCAGACAAATATTGACACACATTCATTTTGCAAACAATGCTAACATTCCTCCCGATGGTAACCAACTCTCCAAAGTACAATGTCTAATCGACAATTTCTCCAAAAAATTGGAAAAAAATTTCAATCCTTCACAAAACATTTGTATTGACGAAGGTATGGTACCGTGGTGCGGAAGGCTTATGCTTAAAACTTATAATCCATCCAAAATTAAGAAATATGGTATTCTTATCCGAATGCTATGCGATTCTGCTAGTGGATATATTTCGAGTTTTAAACTTTATTGTGGCGTTGGACAAAGTTTAAACATCACAATAATGGAATTATTGAGACGTCCCTTTAGAAAATGGCACCATCTCTATATGTATAATCTGTACAATGGTGTTGCCCTCGCAAAAGAACTACTTTTGAAACAAGTCCGAGTGTGTGGAACAATAAGGCTTGATGGAGGACTACCAGATTCTTTAAAAAATGCGAAATTGAAAAAATCAGTACCTTTGTTTAAACGACAAGGGGAAATACTTTTGCAGTTCTGGGAAAGCGTTGAAAAACAGAGTTGTCCAAATGATATCTACAATTCACAATGCTGAATTTTCAGACATTGGAAAGATTTGTAGAAAAACTGGCCGACCGATTCCAAAACCTCGATGTATTTTTTATTATAATCAGCATATGAATAGAATGTACTGAACTGATCAATATTTAAGCTGTTACCCCATATTCAGAAAGACTCCAAAGTGGTCTGAAACGGTTGCATGCAACTGTAGTTTGTTCAATACGTTTAAAGTACATAGACACATGAACGCAAGTTGTGGTAAAACTCCTGCGGCATATAGAAAGATATTGGATACGAGGCACAGAGACACCCAAGGGAATTTTGAAAATCCTACAACATCGACTCATCATCATGATCTACTTCACAGACTTTCAGCAAATTTAAAATACCACCAATTGATCCCAATATCTCCAAATAATAAACGTAAAAGAAGAAGAAGCCACGTATGCTATTTACATTGTATTAGAAAAACCACAAGATTGATGTACAAAACTTACAACGTTACATTACACATGGGGAACTGTTTTGTTACTTCTCATCAAATAAAGAAATATTAAGTGTATGCGGAATTTAATTAAATGGAGTTATTATATAAAAAGCAGTTAAGTTTATAAAGCTGTTATGAATTTTTTTATATTTCTACGTTTTAATAACTATCACATAAAGGAATAAATATTGTTGTATAATAATATTGTATAATAATGAGATGCGATATCGCATATCATGGAGCATTAGAACTCCACTTATCTAACACGCAGGCATTTCAAAGCTCCATCCTGTTGCATGGAATTGTATAATTCACATTCTTTTGAAGAACTCAAGCAGATAACCATCATGTTATGCATAAAAGATCATAGTTTACTTACTTTCAAACGTTGAATTAAGTTGCGCTATTGCAATTCATGGAGCATTAGATCTCCGCAGCTTTAACAGGTAGACACTATGAAGCCCCTTCCCGTTGCATGAAACAAGCATAGCATTATGCTTATTTGCTTCTACGCTTCCATAGAATAGAGGTCTGCGCAACAGGAATGGGCTTCATATTGTCTACGTGACTGTGTAGTACAGTTCTAATGCCCCATGCAATGCAATGTCGAATCTCATGTCATCGCTTCAAATTAAGTAAGCTGTTATCTTTTAAGCATAGTATTACACTTATCTGCTTCTACACTTCAAAGGAATGTAACTTCCATAGAGTATGAATGTCAGAGCAACACAGTATCAAGTCCCTATACAATGCGTTGCCGCCTCTCACTACAACGTTTCAAGGTAAGTAAGCTGTAATCTACTATGTATAGCACTGTGCGCATCTGCTTCTAGACTTCAAATGAATGTCAATTCTCCTGTTCCATGAAACAGGATTGCGCTTCATATTGTCAACGTATCAAAGTAATAGATTTCTAATGCTCCATGCAATGTGACGTCACATGTTGCTTCAACGTATCAAATTCAGTGTGCTGTAATCTTCTGTGTTTACCATTATGCTTACCTGCTTCTACACTTCAAAATAGTGTATACTCTACAGTTTCTTGATACGGGAGGACGCTTCGCAATGTCTGCGTGTTAAAGCAACAGAATTCTAATGCTTCATGCTACGTGATGGTGTATCCCATTTCAAAGTTTTAAAGTCAGATAATAGTGTAGAATTCACATACATTTAAAGTGTAACAACAGGTAAGCCTAATGCTATGCATAGAAGATTATAGATTACTTACTTTGGAACATTGAAATGAGATATGCCATTCCATGCATGGAACATACGATCTCTATCGTTTCAACTCGTAGACAATATGAAGCACAACCTCGTTCAAGGAACTATAAAATTCACATTCCTTTTTGGTGTAGAAGCAGACAAGCATAACGCGATGCATAACACATTACAGCTTACTCACTCTGAATCGATGAAATAATATGACATCTCGATGCATAAAGCATTAGAACCCTATTACTTTGACACACGGACACGATGAAACGCTAACCTGTTACAAGCAACTGTAGAGTTCGCATTCTTTTGAACTGGAAGAGCTGATTAGCATAATGCGAAACATAGAATATAACAAATTACTTACACTGAAACGTTGATACGAAATGCGCCATCGCGTAGTACAAATTATTAGAACTCGCTTCTTGGTTCTACGTTTCAAGGTAAGTAAGTTGGAAGGTTCCATATAACGCAATTACGCTTATTTGCTTCTACGTTACTATATGTATAATTTCTACAGATCTATGTATCTGTATAGCCCTTCTAAGTGTTAACTTTTCGAAGTAAGCGCATTATAGATATATGAGTCTGTAGAAATAACATAAATTGTATTGAAGAACCTAGTAAGCATAATTGTGTTGTACAGAATCTAACAACATACATACATTGACACGTAGAATGAAGATGCACAATTACATTGCATGCAATTACATTGTTTGATGTGTAGAAGCAGATAAGCACAGTTACGTTTTATAGAACTATAAAACTTGCATTGAAACGTGCAAAACAGGATCGCTACCACATTACTTGTAACTTTAGTACTCTATTGCTTTGACGCGTAGACGTTTAGAAGGGCTATCCCGTTGCGTGAAACGGTCGTAACCACATACTTTTGACAAGTAGAAGCAGATAAGCATGCCTTACATAAAACATTACAGCCTACTTACTTTAAAGCGTTGAAATGAAATTTGCAATCACGATGGATAGGTTATTAGTACTCTATTACTTGGAACGCATACACTATGAAACGCCATCCCGTTGCATGCAACTGTAGGATCCATATTCTTTTGAAGCGTTGAAGCAGATATGCATAATGCGATGCATAGAATATTACTACCTATTCATTTTGATATATTGAAATGATATGCGCCATTACGACGCAAAATCATTAGAACTCTACTGCTTTGAAACACAGACACTACGAAACGCTGTCCTGTTGCAAACAACTGTAGGATTCACATTATTTTGAAGCGTCGAAGCAGATACGCATAATGTGATGCATAGAACATCCCAACCCACTTACTTTGAATCGTTGAAATTTTATGCGACATCGCGAGGCAGAAAGCAGTGGAACTGCATTGCTTTTAACTACAGGAACTATGAAGTGCCATTCCCTTGCAAGTAACTGTAGGATTTCTATTCTTCTGAAGCGTAGAAGCTGTAATGCATAATGCGATGCGTAGTATGACGTCAGGCGTACTACCTGCTACCCTCTTAAGCCACCAACAGCCTCACGCTCCTAAACTACAAGTGGTCCGTAGCCACAAATAATAGGCTCTCTTACACCACAGCCTTCGGTCGTCAGTTCGCTCGCATACATATAGCGATTCACCGTATCTCCCTCACCAACTCATTCCAGAATTTCGCCTTCCAATGTACTCGCGTATTTATGATTCATATTAATTCCTCTGAATCCGCAGTTTCCCGTAAGCATATTAATTCCTCTGAATCCGCTGTTTCCCGCATGCATACTAATTTTACAAATTATACTAAATCTGCCGTTTCCTGCATGCATACTAACTCTACCTAATTACTAAATCCTCTATATCCAGTCCAAAATGACTGCCTTCTAATCCTGCTATATAATACGCAAGTATCGTTACTAAATCCACTGAATCTTGCACTCCAAATTCTATAAATCCTCGCGTGCATGTTTACAACATAATCTATCGGGTACAAATAAA
Organism: Xylocopa sonorina; assembly: GCF_050948175.1. Lineage (NCBI taxonomy): Eukaryota > Metazoa > Arthropoda > Insecta > Hymenoptera > Apidae > Xylocopa > Xylocopa sonorina. Next base: position 700,163 of record NC_135210.1, on the reverse strand, counting down.
ACAAATGTCACAGAGCCAGAAGCACTGTTTCCCACGACAAAATTCCACAATCACCGCACAGTTCTAAACAATTCAATTCCAAACGTAATAAATCCTCCAATGATAACGTCGAAAATTCCACTAATTTTTTTTCAAACACTAACAATAATGCAGAGCGTAGCATAAACAGCCGCATGTCAGATAGAGGAAATAGATCGTTTCTTAGAAACGAATCCGCGTAGACATTAGAGCGACACTCGGATCGCGAACCCAGAACCGTTTCGACGAAATAGTTTCATCACTCCGCTTAAACCATCTCAATACCAAGGAGAAAGACAACATATATGAACTCATTGCTATTAATCAAGATCTATTTCATCTTCCTGGCTATAAATTAGGTCTTACAAAAGTAACTTAACACCGCATTCCGACAATAAATGATCAATCGATGAATGTAAAATAATATTTTCCGCCAATCCACAAAGAAGAAATTCAGTGACAGGTAGGGCAATTATTAGAAAATTAACATTCAGCCATCAAAATCGTCGTATAATTCTCCGCTCTGGGTAGTACTGAAAAAGCCGGACTCCACTGGAAACAAACGATGGAAGGTAGTTGTAGATTATTAGTCTTAATGAAAAATTGATTGCCGACGCGTATCCGTTCCCGTGCATTATGAAGATATTAGACCAGCTAGGTAGTGCGAAATAATTTAGCACGTTCGACGTAGCGAGTGGATTTCATCAAATCCCTATGTCCGCGTCCGACTCCGCGAAAACTATATTTTCTGCACCCCATGGCCACTACAAGTACTAAAGAATGCCGTTCGCGCTCCGTAACGCCCCAGCAACTTTCCAATGGCTGATGGATTATGCTTTAACTGGTTTACAAGACAATGAGACGCACGTTTATCGCGATGACATTGTTTTATATGCAAGTTCATTACAAGAACACGAAATTAAATTCAATAAATTAACCGAATGTTTTCGAAACGCAAATCTTGTCCTTCAGCCGGACAAATGTGAGTTTTTGCACTGCGAAGTAAACTATTTAGGACACATAATCAGCAAAAATGGCGTCAAACCTGACCTGAATGAAGTGCGACTCGTTAAAGATTTTCCACGTTCGCAAAATCCCAAGCAAATACAGCAATTCCTAATACACGTAGGATACTATCGCCGTTTCATTTCTAATTTTTCTTCCATTGTTAAACTATAACCAATCTCCGAAAGCAAGACTCAAAATTCATATGGCGAAACGACCATGAAATCCCATTTGTAACATTTAGTGACATGCTCTGCGAAGCACCCATATTTCAATATCCGGATCTTAAGAAACCATTTATAATCAAATCAGACGCATCCACCAACTCTATCGGCGCCGCTCTCAACCAGGACCCAGTTGGTAGGGACCACCGGATCGCGTATACTCTTCATTTACTAAATAACGCGGAAAGAAATTATTCAACAATCGAAAAGAGGTGCTTAACAATCATTTACATTATCCATTATTTCAGACCGTACATTGACGGGAGATCTTTTATGCTCATCACAGACAGCTGGCCGTAGGTCTAATTGAATTCTGTAAAAGATCCATCTAGCAAACTCGTCCATTAGCGCCTTAAACTGGCAGAGTACGAGTACGAGATAGTATACAAGTCAAGAAAAGTAAATATGAATGCCGAAGCTCTGTCACGCAATCTGGTCAGCGTAAATTCTATTTTCTATTCCAGCGACTACGACGAAGGTATCCTCGACATTCCAATTCCAAAATCTTCCAAACCTCCACCTCCGCCGCATTCTACACCAACATCCTCAATGAATAATATGAACCAACATCATTTACCAACTGAAAATCCATCTCCCACGTTACCGACAACATCACCAACTAACTTATCGACAGACTACCTACGCACAGACCGACAACGCCTCCTTTTCAAAACGACGAAAGACTCTTTATTCGCGAGGAACGACAACGTCGCAGTTTTTATTACACAACGAAGTTACCTACTGACACGGGCGCACGCGATTTGCAAAACGCAGGAAGATACTTTCAACGCAAAGAAAATATAAATCTAGAAATATCTAAAGTAAGTCCTTGTGGGAACTATTTTCAAATTTCTTTAGCAGTATCCGATCACGAGAGAAAACAAATCGACAGCCCAATTCTCTTAGAATCACCTTCAACTAGAATCCTTTAGCATCACACAAACCGTGGTAAGCACAATATCATTGTCTCAAATTAGAAGAATACTCAAAGATCTCTTTTCCAAAACAAACATATAAATTACAGTCTGTCAAGGTCTCGTTCAAGTACCATGGGAGGAATTGTTTAAATTCCTCAATGAAAACTATCTCACCACGTGTTAGCCGAATACCTGAAGCAATTTATATGAAACCCAAATAGTTGCGAGAAATGGCTGCCATACGCGATGTTTAGTTACAATATCAGCACTTATGAGGGACCACATTATACTCCATACGAGTTAGTTTTCGGAAAAGTAGCGAGAACTCTTTCTGCCATTCCATTTAAAGATACGTCTGAGAACGAAGCCTATGCCGCATACTTAAACTAATTAAACGACAGAATACGCACTTCGCAGGAAATCTCAAAAACGCATCCAGATGCTGCAAAGACACGGGCCAAATACTATTATAACAAAAAACAAAATGTGAAGAATTTCCAAGTAGGCCAATGGATTTCTTCGCTCCTCGACCATTTAAAACACAAATTCAAATCGCAGTATACAGGGTAGTGCAAAATCTGGGAAAGTCTAGTCAACAATAACGTCAAAATCAATTTTAAGGAAAGGCACATAGTTGTGCATGCGAACAAATTTAAACATGGTAAACATTGCAAGCGATGAATGCACGAATGAAAATGAATATGAATGTAGAAATTAGTGAAAAATGCAAGCAAAAAACTGGAAATCTTAAGAAAAATAAAAGTAATAGAATCAGTGATTGTAGGGAACGAACAAATAGCAACGAAGAAATAAAATGCAACCACACATAGTGCAGGTGTAGCATCCGCAGTACCCGCAACATCCACAGCATCCACAGCATCCGAGAGATCAGAGAAACATCAGGGAGGAGCAGATTCCTCCAGCACAAAAGAGACAAGCTGCAATCCATACCGAGCTGACAGCAAACCAAAGATTATATACAATTTACATTCAAGCCATAATGTCTAAGTCCATATTATATTTTATATTCTTAAGTTACGAAGAATTGATGCGCCGCGACGCGCGAGTACTCGGCCGCCACAGCGGCACTCGCCGTGTCCCTCATCACGGGACGCAAGACCCCACTCGAGTGTCTCTTACTCCTCCTTGTCGAGGAGGTTTTTGACGCATCTTGGGACGTATGAGTCGATTTCAGATTCTCACCCGAGCAAGTTTTCTGCTCCAAGTCGAGCCATAGGGTAATCTCGCTGCCTCCATAAGATTACTAGTTCTAAATTCGTAGTATAATTTCTATTTCCTTTTTGTGACTTAGTTTATATTTAGAATAATTACTCACTGTACTAAACTCTTAGAATACACTTTATTTTATTTTTACTACACATAATGCTAGTTCTGGATTATAATTCCGAGTTCTGCTTCGACTTCAAGTAGTTGCCACGGTGTTGAAGAGTTGCGATATTGCGAACCAGCTCCTATCGTTTAGCGATCTCCGCCTAAATTCGCGAAAAGGTAGAACGTATGAGCGGAACGAAGGTATCTAAACGGACTCGTTGCGCCAGGAGGAAGAATTTACTTCGCTTCTTAGTGCACGAATATATTTGTAATAGTCCAGCCGTTCTCATTCCGCAACGACTTGTTGCATCCATTATCGTATCCGCTGTATCGAAATCGCTTCCAGACAGCCGCAGCCAAGCCGATTGATCGCTGATTAGGGTAACCATCCCCCTTGCTACGCCGCACGCCACCTCAATTCCAGAAAACGATCCTCGAAGGCTGACGTATTTGAATGCAGCACAGAGAAATCAACACAAAGGTAAGTGAAAATCCTTTCTTTATTCGCCTGCAGAGCCATTACGGCACGCGCGTTTGTCAGAATCGACAGACCCGGTCACACTCGTTTCAAACCGGACCGAATTCGAAAATTAGGACAGTGTCGTTTTAGCCTCAAGGACAACGGAAGATTGATACCGCAAGAACGTAACAGTAGGACATTACAACCTACTTACTTTGAAACGTCGAAATAATATGCGCCATCCCGTTGCCTGAAGGACTAAAACTCTATTGCCTTGAAACACAAACACCAAGAAACGTCATCCCGTTGCAAGCAAATACAGGAATCACATTGATTTCATGCGCAGAAACAGATATGCATAATGCGATACAGATATAATGAAGCGCCATCTGGTTGCAGGGAACTGTAAATTCATATTCTTCTGAATCGTACAAAGCGATAAATTTCAGAGTCAGAAAGCTGTACCGTTCTGTGCATCGCATTATACTTATCTGCTTCTGCACTTCAAAAGAATGTAAATTCTACAGTTCCTTGAAACGAAATGGCGCTTTATAGTGTCTACGTGTCAGAGCAAGAGAGTTCCGATGCTCCATGCAATACGTTGGCGCAACGCATTTCAACATTTCAATGTAAGCAAGCTGTAATCCCCTATGCATAGCATTATGCTTAAATGCTTCTAGTCATCAAATGAATGTGAATTATACAGCTTCATGCAACGGGATGGCGCTTCGTAGTGTCTGCGTCTCAAAGCAGTATAGTGCTAGTTCTACATGCAATGCGATGGTACTTCTCATTTCAACGTTTCAAAGTGAGAAAGTTATAGCCTTCAATGCATAGCATTATGCTTATCTGCTGGAGCTCTTCAAAAGAATGAGAAATATACAATTCAAGATGGCGCTCCATATTATCTGCATGCCAATGAAATATACTTCTACTGCTCCATTCAACGCAATGTTGCGTCTCATTACAATGTTTCATGGTAGGATGTAATTTCAATGCAACGCGTTATGTCTATCAGCTTCTAAACGTGAATAGAATGTGAATCCTAAACTGACCTTTAACGGAATAGCGTTTCTAGATGTTTACGTGTCGAAGCAATGCAGTTCCAATACTTCATTCAAAGCGGTGTCGCAGCTCATTCCAATGTTTCATAATATGATGTAATATTCAGTGCAACGCGATATGTTTATTAGCTTCTACACTTCAAAAGAATGTGAATACATACTACATTACAATGTATGTAATTTATACAGATTCATGTATCTACATAGCGCTTATTGTGTCAAGTTGACACTTAGAAGCACTATACAGTTACATTGATCTGTACAAATTACGTGCCTGATAACGTACAACCAAATAAGCATATTTGCTTTGTATAAAACCTTTCAAATTACTTACCTTGTAACGTAAATCTAGGAAGAGTCATCGCGTTGCACGTAGCTTTGGAATTCAATTGCTTTGATAAGATGCCACTTAGAAACAATTTCCTGTTACATGGATCTGTAGAAATTGCATACTTTGTAACGTGGATCTCAGTGTGCATAATTAAGTTGTATACAAACTAACAACTTACTTCCTTCAAACGCAGGACTGAGAAGCACCATTGCGTTGCTTAAAATTTTGGAATTCAATTGCTTTGACATGTTCAAAAGAATGTACTTTTTATAGTTCCATGCATTGGAATGACGCATCTCATATCAGCATTTCAACGTAAGTAAGATCCTTGCAACAGGATAACGCATATCATTTTATCGTTTCAAATTATGTAGGTTGTAATATTCTATTCATCACATTATTATTATCTGCTTCTAAGCTTGAAAAGAATGTTAGTCCTACGTGTGCTTGCAACGAGATGGTGCTTCATTGTCTCTACATGTAAAAGCAATGGTTTTCTGATGCTACATGCAATGCGATGGCTCATTTGGTTTCAATGTTTCTACGTAAGGATACTGTAATCTTCAATGCACTGCATTTCGCTTATCTGCTACAACTCTACAAAAAATGTGAATTATACAGTTCCATGCAACAGGATAGTGTTTCATAGTGTCTGCGTGCCAAAACAGATTTCTAACGTTCAATGCAATGCGATGGCGCATACTATTTTAACATTTCAAACTAAGTGAGCTGTAATCTTCTGTGCACAGCACTATACTTACCCGCAAGAAACTGTAAAATTCACATTCGTTTGAAGTGTAGAAGCAGATAAGCATAATGCGATACATAGAACGTCACGGCTTACTTACTTCATAACGTTGAAATCAGATAACCCATCGCATTGTATGCAGCATTAGAGCTCTATTTCCTTGGCACGCAGACACAATGACGTGCCATTCCGTTGAATGGAATAGTATAGCTAACATTCTTTTGGCGGGTAGAAGAAGATTAACATAATGCTATGCGTAGAAGATTACAGCACTTTCCCTTTAAAACGTTGGAATAAGATGCGTCAACGCATTGCATGGAGCATTAGAACTCTAATGCTTTGACACGCAGACGCTATGACGCGCTATCCCGTTTTGAGGAACTGTATAATTCTCATTCTCTTGAAGCGCAGAAGCAGAGAAGCATTGGATAGAAATTTACAGCGTACTTATTATGAAACTTTGAAATGGGATGCGCCATTGCATTGCACTATGCATTAGAATTCTATTGCTTTAACATGCAAATATTATGAAGCACCATCTCGTTGTTTGAAACTGTAGAATTCTCTTCCGTTTGAAGTGTAGTAGCAGATAAGAATAATTCAATGCATAGAACGTTACTACCCAACTTATTTTGTAACGTTGAACTGAGATGCGCCATTGAATTGCATGAAGCATTGGAACTCCATTGCTCTGACACGTAGACATTATGAAGGGCTATTCCGTTGCAGGGAACTTTAGCATTCACATTATTCTGAAATAGAAGCAGATAAGCATAATGCGATGCATAGAACATTACAACATAATTGCTTTGAAACGTGAAACTGAAAAGCATCATCTTGTTGCACAGAATATTTTTTGTTACTTACGAGGAATTATAGTACTGAGATGCTCCACCTTGTTGCAATGAAACTTCGAGGCTACTCCCATTGACACGTAGACACTCAGATGCGATATCCCTTTTCGTGGAACTTTTGGAATTACTTTGAAACATAGGACATTACTGTGAAACTGCATCGCGTTGCATGGAGATTTAGAAAGTGCTTACTACTATACGTAGAAATGAGAAGCGCCATCATATTGCATAGAACTTCAAAACTTGCTTGTTATGAAACGTAGGCAGATAAGGGCCATTGCGTTGTTTAGAACTTTAGAACTTGCTTACTTCAACAAAGATATCTAGTGGGTTCGTCCGTTCTTTTAGAAGAGTTTTTGAAAAACTACTTACTTTTCACGTTTGCAATATTTTTAAATGTATGCGAGGTGTAATCGTTTAAGTTTTAAAATGTTTACTTAGTATTGATTATTATTATGTAACTCGGTTATAAACGTGTCTGCATAAGATTTAATCAATATGTTCATACGCTTGATATTTATGCAGTTATTTGTTAGTCATTTATTGCTCAAACGGCAAAGATTCTGACCATTTCAAAATGGTTGCTTTCATCAATTTTCTTAAAAATTGAGATACTGTCCAACTGCTTACATTAAATACTGTAATTAAAGTTTTCAAAATATTTTACCTCTTATAGATGCATCCTAGAATTGAAATTGAATATTTAATTTTTCTAACTCCTGTTTAGAACATCTTTCTATTGGAATGTTCAAGTATTTTTTATATTCGTAATTATTGAAACTGTTTTGCATGGTTCTTTAATTTAATGTATAGTATTTCCTGAGAAAAATTTTTTATCGTAGTGAACTATATAATTGCAATTAAAATTCTTTATGAAATATTAATAACAGAGAAGAGGTATGTATCCATTCTTGTAGTTTTGAAAAGAGCATTTTATCTTACTATTTAAAATGAAATATTAAGATTTGTTCAGAATCTAATGGAATTTAATTACCTTTTGATTCAAGTTTACAGTGATAATCTTCCATAGTTCAACAATTTTGTGCGCTGTCCTCAGGAATCCGCAGCTTAGTACTTATAAAATGGACTACACAAAGATCTGCCTAACCAAACGTAATCGAACCGATTTTTCAATACTAATCTTATCATGTTTAACTTATCCTGCAAACTATTAAAATGCCCTTCGAACAGTGTTAGTCACAGTAAAGTAAACGGTAAACATTACGCGCTCCCCTACTGTTTACAATAAGTATGTTTCATTTACTATCAAAAATGTAAGTATTATCGTCTTTCTTTACTTTCTGTAATCTTCAATGGCTTCATGTTACAGGTCGTTGAACTCGTTTTAAAATGCTCTATCGTATTACGGAAGAATAAACATACCAATTCATTTTAAAAAATGAAGGTGACCTTCAAATATCCAACGTACCTACACTTACAAAAAAACTATTTTCATCAATGGATAGGCCTTTGTACTGTGCAATTTTATATCAGCAAAAATTTATATGAAACTTATAGTTTCAAAGATATCTAAGGTGCTAATTATTACTGCCCCACTCTATATGCTGCTCTGAATGTGTCTAACAAGGCAACAAGCATTTATATCTATACATTCTATTCTATGCAAAGGCAAATATTTCAAAGAGAAAAAAACGTGTTACTTACAAATTACTTATGTTCACAAAGATCTTAGTAATTCAGACTTCTCGTCTTGCAGAACTAATAATTCATTTAACATGAAAAGGGATCGGGGAAATACGTCAATTGGATCACGTAAAATATCGGACACTAATTCCGCCTACACGTTTAGACCTTAAATATATAATTGCAACAGCATATTTAATATCGTATTAATACTATTTTTCTAATTATTTATACCTATGCTTAATAAATATATGTTAACCGAATAAGTTGCTTTACCAAAGAATAAAAGAATCCGAGGATTACAAATCTGAGCATTACATAACAAGAGTGCATTACATATATAGTGTTACGTGTAACAAAGGTTGAATACCAAAAAGATCACATACAAGTAGAATCCACAATGTGGACATAAAGATACAGAAACGGCAAAAATCGCTAACAATAATTAACAAAATTCAAAAAGAGGGGAGTGAAAATCCACCTCCTTGACGATGATAAGAAACAGGTCTGCCTCATGCTGTCCAATGTCCCAAACAACCAGTACGCCAATAACAACGGTTGGAACGAATTCCGTAGCAGAACTGTGCTAAGACAGTGCTCCTACTCAGCTCTCGTAACGGCATACTCCTAGTACTGGGGCGAAACTCGTATCACGGTACTATTAAAGCACCGCGATATAGCAGACGGGCTATACGGTCGTGGCAATGACACTATCAATTGACCATAGGTACGCGCGTGGTAGTGGCATAGCCTGACATTTATTAGTGGGGAAACTGTTTCCATAAAAATTATAAACAAATATGAAGAATGACTAAACTAAGCAATTTATTTATTTTGGTTCCAAAATAGATACACCGGCGTGAAACAAAGATATAAGAATTCGATTTTATTGTTTTTCATAAACTAGTTCGATACGGCGATTTTTTCCATAAAGTCGTTAATTACATTATCATATCACAGTCTCTTTGCAATAGAGATCTAATGCTCCACGCAATGCGAGGGTGCATTTCAACTCAACGTTTCAAAGTAAGTAAGCTATAAATTTATATGTATAGCATTATGTTTATCTGCTTCGACGCATTATAAGAATGTGAATTCTTCACCTCCAAACAACGGGATGACGGTTCGTAGTGTCTACGTGTCAATGTAATTGATTCCTAATGCTCCATGCAATGCGATGGCGAGAACCATATCAACGTCTTAAAGTAAGTAAGTTGCAATCTACTATACACATATTATGCTTATTTTCTTCTAAACTTCAAATGAGTGTGAATTCTGTAATTCCCAGCATCGGGATGGGACTCCATAGTATCTACGTATCGAAGCAACACAGTTCCAATGTTCCTTATCACTTTCACAACCACATGTTTGCGCAGTGAAACATCGCCATGGATCAGAAATATTTTTGTAGAAACACTTTGCCGTCCGCACTATTTGTAAACATTTCTTCGCTTGAAAAAAACTTTACGTAAATTCATGAAATAATTCAACATTATTATACAACAATATTTATTCCTTTGTGTGATAAATATTAAAACGTACAAATATAAAACAAAATTCATAACAGCTTTATAAACTTAACTGCTTTTTATAAAATAACTCCATTTAATTAAATTCGGCATTCATTTAATATTTTTTTATTTGATGAGAGGTGACAAAACAGTTCCCCAAGTGTAACGTAACTTTGTAAGTTTTGCATATCAATCTTGTGGTTTTTCTAATACAACGTAAATAGCTGCTACTGCTCCATGAAATGCGATATCGCATCTCATTTCAGTGTTTCAAAGAAAGTATACTGTAATCCTCTATGCATAGCAGTATGCTTATCTGCTTCTACACATAAAGAGGTTGTGAATAATACAGTTCCATGGAACGGGATGACGCTTCATAATCGCTGCGTGTCAAAGCAGCAGAGTTCTAACGCTCCATGCAATGCGATGGAGCATCACATTTCAACGTCTCGAATCAGGTAAGCCGTAAACATCTATGCATAGCGCTGTGCATTTCTGAACCAAAACTCCAGTAGAATGTCAATTATACAGATCCAAACTCCGGGATGGCGCTTCATAGTGTTTGCTTGACAAAGCAGTATAGTTCTATGCTCCATGCAATGCGATAGCACATCTAATTTCAATGTTTCAAAGTAAGCTGTAATAATGCCGATCTGTTTCTATATTTGAAAAGAATGTGTATTCTACAGTTCCCTGCAGCGGGATTGCCCATCATACTGTCTACGTGTCAGAGCAAGGGAGTTCCTATACTCCATGCAATGTGATTGCGCATTTCATTTCATTGTTTCAAATTAAGTAAGTTGTTACTTCCCATGCATAGGATTGTGATTATCTGCTTCTACATTTCTAAAGAATGTGAATTTTACTGCTCCATACTCCAAGACGACGCTTCGCAGTGTCTGCTTGACAATTCAGTAGAGTTCTAGTGCGTCATGTAATACGATTGCGCATCTCATTCCAACGGTCCAAAGTAAGTAAACTATAATCTTCTATGCATAGCATTATGCTTATGTATTTCTACATTTCTAAAGAATGGGAGTTCTACTGTTCAATGCAACGGGATGGCGCTTCACATTGTCTGCATATCAAAACAGTAGTGTTCTAATGCTGCATGCAAAGTGATGGTGCATCCCATTTCCTCTCATTAACCTTCTATGCATTGCTTTATGCTTGTCTGCTTCCATACTTCAGAAGAACGTGAATGGTAGTAGTCAATTAACGCAGTAACGTAGTAGTATGATATTATGAGTTGCTGCGTTTCGGTTGGGTGGTTAGGGTACTCCCTCCGATTACCCATCCGACCCTTGTTCTTTGAAAATATAAATCTATAACAGCGCTAGGGCGACTCCAGCGTCGAGATACAGGTCAGCTGGCGCTGGATAACAAAAAGTTTGCTCGGCTAGTTATCGATTTCTCGGAATCCTGAGCGGAATATCCAAGCGATCAATGGGTTGATCAGGATTGGATGACGAGATATCTGCGACTGTAAAAAAGGTCAGATCTCCTTCATAATCGTTGACCCTTGACTTAAGGGTTACCGTGATGGAGTGTCTTGCTATTGTGTACATTGTGATTAGAATACCGATGGGTACAGTGCAGCGTTTTCTTGGAATGCCGAGATTCTTCGTGAGGGCCTCTGACATGAAATTTATAGTTGCGCACGTGTCGATCAACGTTCGACAGTTGACTAGTTGTTGATCGTTGTCTAAAATGTGAATTTGTGTGGTTACGAATAAGTCGTTCGTGACTGAATCGACGGCAAACGCGTTTTGATGCCCCCTTTCTCGGCGCCTCAACGTCCCGAATTCATTCGGACATTGAAGATTCTCCGTTCGTTATCGGTTCCTGTTCTTTGGATGGAGTGATGATTGGCGGTTTAGAAGTAGTCTGTTTCCAGGTTCTTTGCGCTTGGTGATGTATCGTGTGGTATTGCTGGTTACATACGCGATAGGAGCCGCTGTTGCACAGGTTATATTTGTGTTCCTTGCGCAAGCAGTTTATTCATAGTGAAGAATTTTCGACAGCTGCCTTGCGGTCTTGGACTGAGAGCCCGTGAAACTCTTCACATGCCCAAATGCTGCATCCTCCGTTGCATACTAGACACTTTTGGGTTCTTATGATTCCTCTGTTTGTCATTGGAATGTCCTTGTGGCAAGAACACCTGGTTTCGCGTCCGATGCTCTTCCGTCGACCCAACTTGCGGTTGAGCTTGCTCTTGGGTTCATCTCTGGTACACAGTTGGCCTGTTTCTCCAGAATCTCTAGAAGATCCGTGTAAGGCGGCACTTTGTCGTCCTCCACCGTGAGTTCCCATTAGAACATCGCATTAGCATTTATCTTTATTCGAATGATGGAAAGCAGAAGTGTTCCATTGTGAGATATTTCTTCTGAAATCTTTCAGTGGCGAAGAACTTAGTTGACGGTATCGATGACATTGCCTAGTGCTTCTGCAGTGTCCCTTGGTGGATTTGGGATATTCCAGATTGCATCACGATGGTTAGAAGCAGCCCGTCTTATACAATCGAATTTAATATCTCGATCGCGTCGGTGTAATTTGCGTCCGTTGTGCTAAGGCATTCGATGCAGACAGCGGCCATTTCAGTTAATGTCGACCGCAGGTATTGCAATTTTTTAACTAGAGTTAGGTTCTCGTTACGATCGATGATCGATGAGAATACATCATAGAATGATGCCCAAATTTCGTATGTTCCGTCGAATGTTGGAAGTTGCATTTCTGGTAATTTAATGGCATATGGGATGGTTGAGGAAGTGGCCGATGATTCGAACGTGTTTCTCCTCGTGACATTCGGAACACTTCTCTCGATTAGAGATTCGGCGTGAGTTATAATAGGGAAGTAGTCGTTTTGAATTTTGTAGCGGTGTGACGTTTCTGTTTCTTCTAATTCTTCGAGGTCAAATTGGATGACATCGAATCGCTTCCATGTTTCAGTTTTAACGCGTATAGGTGGGTTTTTAGTAAACGTATACTCGGTTGCATGTTTCACATGTGTTAAGAAGTTGCATGAAGACAGTGATTTGACCAAACATGGTACGGTGTTTACGCCGCAGGGAACTAAGAATAATTCCATGACAAATGGACTGAGCTTGTTTGAGAGATTGAGTTGATATCGTGGAATATGGATAAGGAAAGAATTGACGAATAAACGAGTCTACTGTTTCGATGTGAAGATGTTAGATATGTTGAGATCTGCCATGATGTCTGGATCCCTGCTGGCTTGCTGCTGCTGAGGTTCTCAATTTTTCCTGGAGCGTTGGCTTGATCACTGGCTTGATTCTTCGGTCGCTGAATGTTGATTGAATGACACTGTAGTTCGGACACTCACATTACTGATTTTAACTGTTCGTTTAAATAACTCGCAGTCCACAGGATTTTGAATCAGGCTCGAACGACCAAAATGCACGCGTTACGACGAGGCTTATTTTCGGATGATAACTCAACGATGGGCGTAAATTTTCGTCACGAACCTTTTCGTAGATAGATATAATTGGAATTGATACGATTCCTTAACAAAGAATTATATTTAACTTAAAATGAATTAATAAAAATTGAGTGTTTTTCATGTTCTCTGATGTGTCCGAATCAGAATTTCTACTAAGCTCTTCAGCCATGAAGTGTGGTTGTTTTACAGTGAATTTGTGGGGCGGAGTGGTCATGGGTGTGGCAATCAGATGAGACGTTATTGGTGAAAAATCTGAAAATTTGCTTCTTTTTCAGAAACTGTCAGATGACAAGAAGGCGCGAAGAGTGGGACCAAGGATTGTAGGTCGGTTGCGAACAATGAGAGGAGCAGGCAATAAAGCAGTAAAACGGCCAGCTATATGCTATATACAATTTTAAGATTCACTACGACGACTTAATTTTGAAATTTATGATGAGACTACATCCTGCTGCTTTAAGAGCTTTTTGCTGTTATGTGTTTAACAGCGATTTTGTAGTATCTGTGCATTAGGTGTTTGGTAGCCAGATATTTCGTTGAGTAAATTATGACGAGTGTCTGAACAAAGATAAATGGCTTAATTATTATAGCACAAATCGTATGTATGTCGCAAGACACATTGCATGCAACATTACAACTTTACTGCTTTGACACACAGTGCTTTCAAACTTCGTTTGAAGTGTAGAAGAAGACAAGCATAATACTATGCACAGAAGACTACAGCTTACTCACATTGAAACGCTAAAATGAAATGCGACATCGAATTGCATGGAGCACTAGATCTTTACTTTCTTGACACGCAGACACTACTATGTGTATACAGTGAAAACTGAATCACCCATACCGTGCATCGCCAAACACTCAATCAGTTCTGAAATCGCAAAAATATACGACCCATCAGGCCTCCTTGGTCCAGTTCTAATCGTAGCCAAGAGCCTGCTGAAGAAGATTTCCACCCTGATGGTAGATTGGGAAGAATCACTACCGACGGCTATTCGTACCGAGGGGATAATGTACTGTGCTCAACTGCCACTGCACATCTTTCAGTTATCAATAAGACAAAATACATGGAGATTCATGGATTCTGTGACGCCAGCAAGGAAGCCTATGGATCTTGTATCTGCCTACGATCCGTCGATATGTAAGGGCATATACAGGCAGAACTCCTCATGCGAAAGCAAAAGTGGCAACCGTAAAAAGCCAATCGATTCCACGACTCGAATTGTGCGGAGCACTACTGCTTACGTTGTTAATGATCACGACTCGCCAGGTCCTACAACTAGAGTGCAATCGCACGGTTCCCTGGACAGATTCCACCATCACTTTACATTGGCTCAAAAGATCGTCACACACCCTATAAACATTCGTAGCAAGTCGCGTATCGGAAATGCAAACAAGAATGAACATCGACGACTGGCGACACGTATCGACAGGTTTGTCACGATCACAGGTTCGACAGCAGAAAGATCTCATACCGAGAAAGGAGTTTGAACGGTAGCTGAACTCAATCACTCCAAAAAGGTCAACAAAAGAACAGTATAAAGTATACACTTCACCGACGGATTGGTATTCCTGTGATACAAGAGGCACAACCAAATCAAGGGAAATTGACAAGATTGAATGCATTCCTTTACGAAGATGGAAGCCTGAGAGAGGGTGGTCGATTGCTCATTCACCACTACCATTCTCCCAGAAACTCACCATATTTCTGCCGAAAACTCATGTAACTATACTTATCATTATAAACGAACATCTCACATATTTACACGCTGGAAACCAAACAGCATTATACAGCATAAGCTGAAAACATTGATCCATTGACAGCCAAAGCCAAGTCTGGAAAGCAATACGGGATTGTGATCTTTACTACCGCACCAACCGACCAGCAGTCAATTACTGTATGGGCAATCTACCGAAAGAACACATCACCCAATCTCGACTCTTCATCAATGTAGGCATCGATTATTGCGGACTCTTTTTCATTAAAGAGCGGCAATACCATAATTATAGAAGAAAAAAGAATTATGTGGTTGTTTTCGTCTGCCTGGCAGTAAAAGCTGTTCATCTCGAAATTGTCCACGACCTCACTAGTGAGGCTTTCATCGCTGCTCTACAAATATTCATCGCAAGACGGGGATTACGCATAAATCTATACTCTGACAATATCTCAAACAAACTTGGTCGGAGCAAATAATGAGTTTCAAGAGATTAAGGAGTTACTACGTTCAGAAGAACACTACAAAGAAGTCACGTCATTTTTATCAAATCAATCAATCAACTGGCACTTCATCGCACCAAAAGCACCATATTTTGGAAGCCTCTGGGAGGCCGCAGTAAAACCCTCCAAGCACCATTTAACGAGCGTAGCAAAAACTGAGCTGTTCGCAATAGAGAAAGGACCCTATTCAAAAACCATATGTTTTCGCCCCCAATCGATTTTGTTTAAACTTTGCATATTTGTAGATCTATATGTGTCTCATCAATTGCCAGAGTCTCTATCTGTCGGGCCTTTTAATAAGGGAGGGGGAGGGGGTCAAAGTACGCATTTGGCGAAAGATTTCGGAGGCTATAACTTTTGATTAAAAAAAGATATCGACTTGAATTTTGCGTCAAAAAATCACAAAAAAATTAGGCTTTCGAATGCTATATAATTTTTTCTTTTTTCGGAATTTTTAAGTAACTTTTTATGCTTTTTTCTAGTTTTCGGGTTAGTGAAAAATTGCGAAAAATTGCTATTCCCAAAATAGGTATCCCTAGATTTTAACAAAAAACTCAGTATAGGAAGCTCATTTTATGCTCTTTAAGTGGTATAAATCTTACCCTGGGGAAACTTTTTGTTTAAAAGTTATAACATAATATTCGTGTCGATGCGCAAGCTGTGGACGCGAAATTCGAGCAAAACAAATGCTTTTCTTAACATATTGTGACTTATTATTAAAATTATTATCATCGGAGATTGAGATTATTATTGTACTAGGAAGAATTCGTTTCTAAAATACTTTTTAATTTAATGTTATTTACATTATTCCTCTTTTTCTAGATGTCCTTTTTCTTTTGTATGTTATTTATCTTCACCTTCTGTATCTTCCGATGTTGGTCTTATATGAGGAAAATGTATGTTTAAAAAATTAGCTGGTGCTGATAGATCACTGTATCGTCCAAATCCCAGGTACCATATTATTGCTAACACATGAGCACAGCAACCAACAGTCCTCGCTCCGTTTCTACACTGGCAGTAATAACTTCTGACAGACGTAATTGTGGGCTGTGCGATATCAATTAAAGTGAATATCGAATAAAGCTTCTGATCACAGTGTCGTGATTGCAATTTAGCTTTTATGAACAATGGTGTCTGAATATCCAATCCATATTTGCTGAAGTCTGGAAGATAGCTTTCCTTGCTGATAAAAAATTGGTACTTTCCAGAAAGCAAGTGATCCGCTATATACGACTTTGCAAGTGATAATTGATATGATCCCGTGAACGATTTTAAGCACTTTAATGTCCAGGCTGGGAAGTTTTCATAATGTTCTAATGTCATGTTTTCAAAGTTTTTTATTTTTTTTACAAGACCTTCGCATTCTACAATTTGCTGCATTATATTTGGTTTATTTAGGTCTTTTAATAAAGTTGAAGCCACTTCTGGATCATCATTATCACTATATATTCGTTCAAAGTATGCGTTGTGAAGAGCACTTGCAATTTTAAAATCTACAAACAATTTTGGGACACATTCTGAAGCTATAGTTGTTTTGAAATATTTAAATCTTTTAAGTGAGCTATTTACACTTTCTACTACCCATCTTTGTTTGGTGCATACTCGACTTTCGTTTGCTTCAGAGGTTGATAGTTGTTTAACTCCTTTTTTTAGCAGGGCAGGAATGACGACTTTGTAATTATTTTGTAGTATTTCATTTTTTACGTAGGAAAAGCCTCTGTCAAGAATGAAGATATCACCAGGTTTGAAAAAGTTCTTAAACCAATCGGTATTCATAATAAATCTAAAGATATCTGCATCAGATACTGTTGCTGCCCACAATTTATTTGGACCAAAAACATCCAATATATAACCATTCGTAGTTACTGCCAGCATCGGTTTTAAAAAGTTCTTTTTTTTTTTTTTACCACTATACATCACTCTTTGGAAGCGATAATTCGTACTTTTATGCAAATAAACATAAGTACCATCCCATATGGTGATTATTGCATCATCATCTTCATTAATATTATTTATGCGACGAGAAATTGCCGAAGTTTGTCTTTTAATTTTGTCCCGTGTAATATTATTTAAAAAATGTAAGTAACATTAAATTAAAAAGTATTTTAGAAACGAATTCTTCCTAGTACAATAATAATCTCAATCTCCGATGATAATAATTTTAATAATAAGTCACAATATGTTAAGAAAAGCATTTGTTTTGCTCGAATTTCGCGTCCACAGCTTGCGCATCGACACGAATATTATGTTATAACTTTTAAACAAAAAGTTTCCCCAGGGTAAGATTTATACCACTTAAAGAGCATAAAATGAGCTTCCTATACTGAGTTTTTTGTTAAAATCTAGGGATACCTATTTTGGGAATAGCAATTTTTCGCAATTTTTCACTAACCCGAAAACTAGAAAAAAGCATAAAAAGTTACTTAAAAATTCCGAAAAAAGAAAAAATTATACAGCATTCGAAAGCCTAATTTTTTTGTGATTTTTTGACGCAAAATTCAAATCGATATCTTTTTTTAATCAAAAGTTATAGCCTCCGAAATCTTTCGCCAAATGCGTACTTTGACTCCCTCCCCCTCCTTTATTAAAAGGCCCGACAGATAGAGACTCTGGCAATTGATGAGACACATATAGATCTACAAATATGCAAAGTTTAAACAAAATCGATTGGGGGCGAAAACATATGGTTTTTGAATAGGGTCCTTTACAACCCTTATAACCCAAATCGGAGCTATCCTTAATTCCGGCCCACTCATTCCAATTTCCTCAGATCCAAATGACCTGTTAGTCCTCATCCCGGGACATTTCCTAATTGGCGATGCTCTCACGATTCTACGGAAACACAACTATATGAAGACACGCAATCCAATCGTTCATCTAGGTGGTAACATGTCCAAAAGGTGCGATAATGCCTTTGGACTCCTTGGCATCGCGAATATTTAAACGAGCCCACTAGCCGCATCAAATGGACGATGTGTAATCATCGGATTACGGAGGGAACGATCGTCCTCCTTAGACAAAAAAACACGCTGTCCATGCAATGGCCACTAGGACGAGTGATCTAAACCTATCCCGGTTTTAATAGCATCAAGCATGCAGTCACCGTTAGGACGGTTTCGAACACGTTTGACCTAAGTGTCAAAAAACTTGTTCCATTGCCAATTCAGACAATGGGAGGAGATTTCGCGGAATCCATCAAGAATGCAACTCATCCGAAGACCAAAGCGACAGTAAGCACGTAAGCACACGATCACACATCCACACACTATTACCTCTTATTACATCACATATTCATTTAGTTGCTCACTAGCCTCTCAACGGGGGGAGGATGTCTTGCTGAAGACATGCTTCTCATGCTATAATAATTAAACCGTTCATCCTTATTCAGCCACTTGTCATACTTCACTCAACGAAACATCTGATTACCAGACACTTCATTTCACAAATCCTGCAATAACACTAGCCGACACGTAGCAGTAATAAACTCGTAATGCAACAGGATGTCGCACCATCATAAATATCAAAATTAAGTATTCGTAGTGATCCTTCAAATTGAATATACCATATATCTTGCTGGCCGCACCCTTGATCACTCCTCCACACGAATTTACAATAAAACATTCTGACTTTATCGATTAAGAGCTTAGTAGAAGTTCGCATTCAGGCACATCAAAAAACATGAAAAGCACTCAATATCTGTCAATTCATTTTAAGTTAAATATAATAGTTGATCGTTGAGATACCGAGTCAACTCCAATTGTATCTACCTACTTCCCTATTACTGTAACACGAATTAGGGCGTACTTTGCAACGGTGACGAATACGTTCGTGACGAAGATTTAAACCCATCGTTAGCTCAACCGAAAATAAGCCTCATCGTTACGTGTACTCAAACACAATGCGATAGCACAACTGATTTCATCGCTTGAACATAAGTAAGCTGTAATATTTAATGCATAGCCATATGCATATCTACTTCTACCCTTCAAAAGAATGTGAATTCTGCAGTTCCTTATGACGATGTAGGGCCTCATATGGTCTACCTGTTAAAGCAATATGAATCGAATGCTCCATGCATTGCGATGGCGCTTCTCATTTCAACGTTTCAAAGTAAGCTGTATTGTTCTGTGCATCGCATAATGCTCACTTGCTTCAACAGTTCTAAAGAATGCGATATCTACAATTTTATGCAGCGTTCTTGAGTTTGACATTGATTACAATCAAAGGAGAAGAGTTCTAATGCTCCACGCATCGCCATTGCGTATCTCAGTTTAACACTACAAAGTAAATAAGCTCTAGTGTTCTATGCATTGCATTAAGCTTGCCTTCTTCTACACTTCAAGAGAATGTGAATTATACGATTACATGCAACGGGTTGGCGCTTCAAACTGCCTGCCTGCCGATGCAATAGATTTCTAATACTCCATGCAATGAGATGTAACATCTTATTTCAACGATTCGAAATAAGATCTTTGTAATAGTCTATGCACAGCATTATGCCAATGCAATGAAGTTCTAATGTTGCATGCAATTTAGAAAACGCACCATATTCCAAAGTTTCAAATTGATTAAGCTGTAATCTTGTATACATAGCATTATGCTTAGCTGCTTCTACTCTTCAAAAGAAGGTGAGATCTATAGTTCCATGCGAAAGGATGGAACTTCAATTTGTCCGCCTGTGGATAAATTAAGTACACTTTACAGGGATGTAAATTCTACAGTTCAATGCATCGGAATGGCGCTTCATAGTGTTTGCGTGTCAAAGCAATGGAGTTCACATTATTATATGTGAATTATCCATGCAATGTGATGGCGGATCTCAATTCAACGTTTAAAAGTAAGGAATCTGTAATATTCTATTAGTAACATTATGATTATCTGCATCTACTCTTCAAAATAATGCGAAACATACAGTTCCATGCAAGAGAATAGCGCTTCATAATATCTGCGTGTCAAAGTCGTAGAGTTTTGATGCTCCATGCAATGCGTCTGTGCAGCGGATTTCAAAATTTCGAAGTCAGTAAGCTGTAATCGAGCATAAAACGAGATGGCGTTTCATAGTATCTGTGTGACAAAGCAATGGAATTCTAGTGCTCCATGCAAAGCGATGGCGCATTTCATTTCAACATTTCAAAGTAAGTAAGCTGTAATCTTCTATGCTTGGCCTTATGCTTGACTGCTACTACACTTCAAAACAAGGCGAATTCTATTCTGCCTGCCTGCGTGTGAAATAATTAAACTTCTACTGCCCTATGCTATGCGACGGCACATTTTATGCTATATTTTTCTAATATTATGATATTATCTATTTACCTTGAAACGTGAACATGAGGTGCGTCATCGCATTGAATGGAGCAGTAGAACTCCATTGCTTTAACAGATAGCCACTATGAACCCCCTTCCTGTAGCACATAACTGCAGAATTCACAATCTTATGAAGTGTAAAAGCAGATAAGCATAGCGGTATTCATAGAAGATTACAGCTCACGTACTCTGAAACGTTGGAATAAGATGCGTCATCGTATTTCATGGGGCAGTAAAGGTCTAAAGCTTTGACACGCAGACGCTGTACTGTATTTTACATATATGCGTTGCATTTAATATCTTATTTACTAACTGTACTGCTTCGATACGTAGACATCTAGAAACGCTATACCGCAGCAAGGAAGTGAGGGATTTACATCCTTCTGACCTGTAGACGAGATAAAAATAACGCGTTGCATTGAATACATCTTATCATGAGACATAGAAATCAGATGCGACATTGCGTTTTATGAAGCATTAGAACACTATTGCTTCGATACGTAGACATCTAGAATCGCTATTCCGTAGCAAGGAAGAGTGGGATTTACATTCTTCTGAAGTGTTGACGAGATATACATAACGCGTTGCATTGAATATTACATCTTATCATGAGACAGAGAATTGAGATGCGATCTCGCGGCTTATCAAGAATTAGAACATTATTGTTTCAATAAGTAGACATCTAGAGACGCTATTCCGTAGCAAGGAAGTGTGGCATTTACATACTTTTGAAGTGTAGACGAGCTATGGGTTAGATTTAAGAAAGCGTAGGTTTGATTTGTTTGTGTTTAAAAGAGGTAAAGTTAGACTATGGTAGGTTGAGTTAGATTTGAGTGAAGGCAGGATAAGTCTTAAGTAAATTAAGTTTAGAGGATGTTAGATTAATTTAAGCCAAGCGAGGGATGGATTACCGATAGCTGGAAATGCCAGCCGTCGATAGTTCTTGTGTTACCAACTATTGGCAATATCAGCCGTTATAATATCAGGTGTTATCGACCGCATGCATCACCTACTGTCGATATATCGTGAGTTACTGACCGTAGGCAACTCCAGTCGTTGATGAGCCTTGAGTTACCTACTATTGATTACACCAACCGTGTGTGATAGCATACTTTATCGGTTGTTGGTAACTCCAGTCGTCGATAATTTATGGATTATTAACTACAAGCAACAGCAGCCAGTATCACAAAATTATAGTAGGAAGCTGGAAATAATGGGTGATGCAATGTACACTTATATTTTTTCAAAGACAGTAAATCTGTTACTAATCAGTCTTTAATCGATGAGGCAATACTAAAAAACTGAAGGAATGTCTGATTTTACCCATTATGCGTGTAATCCAGATGTGAATAAGTAACTAAAGGTTTACGATTAATACATGAATGTATAATATATATTTTAGTAAACAAATAAATTTATTCTATAGAATATAAGTATTATTGATAAAATAAATTGTTGTCTGATTCCTTCCTAGAGGAGAATTTGGAACATATAGATTTGGATAATTATATATGATAATTGAAAAGAACAAACAAATTATACATATAAATCAGAGGAAAAGATCATGCAAATATCAATTGTCATTCAAACTAATTTGAACAGTGAGTTTGTTAACAAAAGTGTAAGCTCAAATACTGTATTGTTCATTATGTTAAAAGAAAATTTATTAATCCTCGTACATTACAGCTTCTCATAGATCAGTCTAATTAATCGTCCAAGCAACCATAATTCAAGAGTTAATTAACATCACTTTTGCAAAATTCACAATATGTAAATTTCGTAAATTTTAAAGGCGACAAAGTTGGTACACGGTTTTTGGATCTTAAAAATAGTAAAGGGGTGCGGCAGCTAGAGGAGAACCTAGTCAACCACTAGGTACAACATTAGCAATGGATTCCCAAAATTTTCTCGCAATGCTTTCTCATAAAAAAAATATATTTTTTACGTTTCAATTAATTAAAAATGCAAAATAATGTTACAAATAACATAATATTATATATCTTTCGGAGAATTAAAACTTGCATTGACAAAGCTGTAATGGGAAAGTTGAAAATTAGCGGTGATCTACGAAAAGCAATGAAATTAGAGAAATTAATGGTCAATTTAAAGTCGAAACTTACTTTGAAAAATTAAATACCGTCTTTTTAAAAAGAACCGACATATTAACTAATTAAGCAAAAATTATTCCTACTTCTAAAAATTTTGTTACTTTTTGTAAAATTTTAATATGATAATATAAAATATTTAAAATATTAGAAAAAACTAAAGTGAAATATATTTTTATATATTTTTGTAATACATTTTGTAACGCTAAATGATAAAAATTAAATAAATTACGTTTGAAAATATGTATTTATGTAGATTGACCTTTACTCATACATTTATAATAAAATGAACATAGTTATTCATATTTAATATTTTCTGAGAAACCAATGAGCAAAGATATAAAGTACTTGTTTATTATAGTTCTAGCTGCTTTACAAGTTCCGAAAACGATAAAATAGATCAGCTCCAGCAAAGAGTCTAATGTTTCATAATTATTTTATAGTTGAAAGATTATCAAGCTTTATGCCCAGATCGATCCTCATATATAAGTATAACTGCCAAAATGGAATGAGATCGCAAAGTGATATTTACACACCTGCGTGCTGCAACTTTGACGTATTTAAATATCTGATAAAAGCATATAAATGTTTATAATCTAATTATCAATTATAAATGGAATTCTACAATTTATCCATGTAATAGCCAATAGATACACAGTATCTTTAATCTTGATGGATTTCGTATGTACGTGCGCGCGTGTGTGTGTATGCGCGCGCGCGTGTGTGTATGGTAGCAGTTGCAGAAAAACTACATAATAGATTTTATAGTTTCGATTACTACATAATAGATTTTATAGTTTCGATTCTAGTAAATCGAGGAAAATGATATAAGATTTTCTGTAGAATATGAAGGAGATGTTAAGTTGCTATTGCACTGCATACAGCATTTTTCACTGGAAGAAATTTTTTTTCAACGTGTCGACTCCAAATTTATTTGAATTGTTCTCGTTTAGAAAATTAAAACTGAATGACATATCCCTTATCATAGCATGGCAGTAACCACGATACCCAACAGATCCAAGGTTCCTTTATCTGTGATTAAGGCCTGCTTTCTCTGTTTCCAATTTTCTTTACGTTGCGTTACATTCTTAAGACTCTTTGTAAGTTACAAAGAACAGAAACGGTACATGGATTATAAAAGTGTAATAGTTTCATTTATATAATCTTGAACATCTTAAATCCGTTTACGTTACTTTGCTTGTTGTATATGTTTATGCCTGGCGCTGAACCAACTACTACCGCCATCATCCCATCCTAAAATTTGGAAAATCCGACAGATCTAGTGAAACCTTGCTTAAATTGTAAATGTGTTTTCACTGTATCCAGCAGAAATGAAATTACATTGACAGAAGTACCAGCTAGTTCTCCACGCCTATTTGAATCAACATTAAATCACCTTGTTAAACAATAGTATATTAAATGCGACTTGGACTTTTAAATTTGAATTTATAAACATCTAACAAATAAATATGTTTTTCTTACTATTCACTTTCTATTCTGCCACGGAATTCTTTCTATCCGTTGTCATTTGCGTGCCAACCGCTGGCTGTTGGAGATATTGTAGTGCACGAGGCAGACTTGTTTCTTATCATCGTCAAGGAGATGGATTTTCACCGCCACCCTTTTTTGAATTTTGTTAATTATTGTTGGGAATTTTTGCCGTTTCTGTATCTCTGTGACCGCATTGTGGATTCAACTTATGTATGATCTTTTTGGTCTTCATCTTTTTTTACATGTAACATTATATATGTAATGCACGTTTGTTATGTAATGCTCAGATTTATAATCCTCAGATTCTCTTATTCTTTGGTAAAGCAACTTATTCGATTAATATATATTTATTAGGCATAGATATAAATAATAGGAAAGTGTTATTAAAACGGTATTAAATATGTTGTAATTATATATTTAAGGTCTGAAGGTGTAGATGCAATTGGTGTCCGATGTTTTACATGATCCAATTGACGTATCGAGCGAGGCTATGAAATATGAGAATATTTTACTATTCGTCGATCCCTTCCCATGTTAAATGAATGATTAGTTCTGCAAGACAAGAAGCCTGAATTAGTGAGATCTTTGCGAACATAAGTAATTTGTAAGTAATACACTTTTTCTCTTTGAATATATAAATTCCTGTTTTATATCCATTTCGGTCCAATTCTGTTATAGCTTTTGAGCAGAAGTAATATTGATTATACCTGGTATTTGCAATAGTTCTTTATTTAACAGATTTTATGAACGTGGAAGCATCATTTGTGAGATATATCGATCTACTTTGCAGTTCTATCAGTTTCTTTTTCTGCTCAATATTTTCTATTCTCAGGTCCATATACTTATCGTTTATCACCATCATATATGTTGCGTAAGATTATAATAAATTTCTTGTCCATAAATTTTGCGGATATTTCAATTAAATTTCCTTTGTTTGAAAAAACGGAAATTAAAAAAGAGTGACACGTACCATTTTTTGGAAACGTTGTATCGTAATTTGCATCTGACTGTTTTGAAAGGCACGCACTTTACTTAACGTTTGGAATGGTTCGGTTAGCAGAGTAAAAAATTATTCTACTTTCGAAATTGTCGGCTCTTGTATAAAATCCGATGGATCTCCTGACTATCAACGTTTCAAAGGAAGTTCTCAAACTCTCAGTTCTACGTTTAGAGCTATGTGTGTTCTATATATCTACGTAAAGTGATGGTTCCTATCAGTTGTGACGGAAACCTATCTACAGTAAGTCAGGGAAGCTCGAATTGGTTAATTATTCAAATGCTTTAAGGCGTAAAACGTACTTTAATCTAAAGCGATCTGTCGTTACAATGTATCCACTCACGTACAACATTTCGCGGGCTCGCGAACGCAAAAATAATCATCGAAATGGGGGGGGGGGTGTTTCGAAACTGCGAGACTATAGTTTCTTGGGCGCCAGCTTCTCAGAAAGCACCAAAGAAATAGATTACACGACCCCGGGAAACTTGGGGCGGAACAATGCTCGAAACTTCGAAATGCTGCTCCTCTCGACTACGCCTAGCCGAGTACACACACTCGGGTCGCGGGATACTGAAGTCACGGCTTCTTGATTTATGGCCTCGAGGTGGGTTTAACTAACAAGGGCTATAGAAAACTACGCAACACGCCACGAATGACCGGGGATCACCACCCGCTTCACGATATAAGATATAATATACAATATGCGATACATGAAATGCGGCATGAAAATGGGACGCTGTAGCGAATAAGCTCTCACGTTCTCTTCTTCAGATTCCGTGAATTCGCTGGTGGTCCTCGGGTCTCCTGAATCCTCCTCGGGGCTCTTTGGTGGGATGGGCTGTACGCTTCGGTATTGTTCGGGGCCATCGATCAGTAGATTTCGGCGATCACCTCTTCTCGCCCCCTCGGGTGTCTCACCTGCAGGACCGCTGGATTTTTAACTTCTCTTTAGGCAGTTAAGGGGGGGGGGGTTGAGGTTCTTCTCGCATCCTAAAGCATTATAAAGCATAGAAGCAGATAAGTATAATGCCATATATAATTGTTTACAGCTTATTTAATTTGCATCGTTGAAATGAGATGTACAATCGCATGGTGTAATGCTTTAGGTATCTATTGCTTTGAGACCCAGACAATATGAAACCCCATTCCGCTGGAAGAAACAGCAGAATTCACAATCGGTTGCTGTGTAGGAGCAGACAAGTATAATAACATGAATAGAAGATAACATGTTACATACCTTATCACCTTCGGAATACGGAATACCATCAAGGAAATACGTTTGTTTGACACGTAGAAACTATGAAGCGCGATCCCGCTTTATGGATCCCTTCTATTGACATTCATTAAAAGTGTAGAAGCATATAAGCATATTGCTATGCATAGAAGGTTACAGGATACTTACCTTGAAACGTTGAAAAGAGATGCGATATCGCATTGCATGCAAGTTACGAACTCTATTGCATTGACAAGTAGACCCATTAAAGCGCAATACTGTTGCATGGACTGCGGACTTCACATTCTAATGAAGTATAATATCAGATAAGCATAGTGCATGCATATAGGATTCCATCTTACTTACATTGAAACGCTGAAATGAGATGTGCTATTGCATTGCATGGAGCATTAGGAATATACTGCTTTGACGCGCAGACACTATAAAGCGCCATCTAGTTGCATAGAACTGTAGAATTCACATTCTTTCAAATCGTAGAAGCAGACAGGCATAACTCTATGCATAGAAGAATACAACTTACTTACTTTGGAATGTTGGAGTTATACAGTATTAGAACTCTATTACTTCGATACGTAGATTTTTAGAAACGCTATCTCGTATCAAGGAAGTGTGGGATCTACATTATTTTGAAGTGTAGGTGCAGATAAACATACCGCGTTGCATTGAATATTACAACCTATCATGAAACATTGAAATGAGATGCGACATCGCGTTGAATGAAGTAATAGAACTCTATTGCTTCGACAAGTAGATATCTAAAAGCGTTATCCCTCTGCAAGGGAGTGTAGTGTTCACATTCTTTTGAAGGGTAGAAGCAGATAAGCATAATGCGATGCACAGAGCTTTACAACCTACTTACTTACTTTGAACTGTTGATACGAAATGCGATATCACGTTTTATGAAGCATTAGTACTGTATCGCATCGATTTGTAAACATTTAGATACGCTATCTCGTAGGAAGGAAGTGTGGGATTTACATTCTTTTAGAGTGTAGTGTGACGTCAGGCGTAGCGCCTGCCACCCATCAGCCTCTTTGCCGCCTCCAGCATCAATTCGCGTGCGTGATAGTGCACGCGCTCACTCGCACCTACGAGCACCTCTGTCTCACTCACGTCAATACGCATCGCTGTGTCGCTTACACCAACGAGCAACTCTGTCTCACTCGCACTTTTACGCATCGCCTTCTCGTTTCCATCTACGAGTATCCCCGCCTCCCTCGCACCGATGACTTCGTCCAGAAGGAAGAAGTCGTAGCCCGTCACCAGAATGGGGACTGTTCCCCATTTTAAGGAACCTCGAGACCAAGGCAGTCGAGGAACCGCCTGCTAACAGCTGGCCAGGCCCGGCGTCGACGCAAAGTCTGTTCCACCGGGTAGTCTGACCGAGCTTGCGGCGGGCTAGACGCATATACATTCGAGAATGGACTGGTTGCAGCCCGATACCGTACGAGTACCGTCGCGCAGCCGGCCGGGCGACCAAGGGTCTGCCGCTTGCCCAAGATTGCGATGCTACAGGCGCCCACTCGAGCCGTAGATCGACACGCAATGGGTCGCGACGTTATACTAGGGGAGAAGTGCACGACTACATCACCAGAACGTTCGCTGACGACGGCGTGCCGCTCGCTGTGGAACCGCGAGGGTACCACCGGGGCATCGCGCGCCATCGGGAGCCAGTATCGTCGTCGATGAATCTCTCCATTCGATCATTTGAGTTTCTCAGGTTTACCCCCAAATGGTTTCACGTACTCTTGAACTCTCTCGTCAAAGTTCTTTTCAACTTTCCTTCACGGTACTTGTTCGCTATCGGTCTCGTGGTCGTATTTAGCCTTAGATGGAGTTTACCACCCACTTAGGGCTGCACTCTCAAGCAACCCGACTCTAAGGAGAGATCCTCCCAAAACGCGTATCGGTACGGACCTGGCATCCTCCGTGGATAAATGGCCCCATCCAAGATGGACTTGGACGCGGTTCGTTGTCTCGGGATAAACGGATCCTCCCGAACATTACATTTCCCAGCGGCGGAACCGCGGGATTCAGTGTTGGGCTCATTCCTGTTCGCTCGCAGCTACTAAGGAAATCCTGCTTAGTTTCTTTTCCTCCGCTTAGTAATATGCTTAAATTCAGCGGGTAATCTCACCTAATCTGAGGTCGTCTCTACGTGAAAAACCGGCAAGAAGAATTACACGCACCTCTTCGTTGTTGTTCTCGTCGAGGCGTTTTGTGCACCTCGCCAATGTCTTTCGTGTGTCGGTATTTCTTTTATATAAGATTCGTAAAAAATATAAAAAAAATATGAGACTCTCGCTAGACGACCAAGCTACCGGCGTTTCTTTAACATCTGTCCTTTTTATCGTCGTAGCTGCGAACGATCAACACCGTTTATACTCTCCAGCGGTTCCACCTTCCGCGCGTAACACGCAGAGATCGAAACGGAACGGCTCCTTTTCCACCGATTTTATTACCCTAATCCTTCAGAACGAAGGACACGCCGAGTTGGAGCGCCCTCACGAATAACGTTACGACATTACAGCGCAACGACGGCCTATGTCCGAGTGATGTTCCGCGCGAGAGATCTTTTTTTTCCCCCGCGGATATACACACGCGGAGAGAACAGAGAGAACGGGTTATTCTGATCGAACACCCTGGAGCTGTACGAGGAGAACTTCGAACGATCGGATGCGCAACATCGTCCCTCGCATTACGACGATGTCGCTCTATCTCTTGTATATCTCTTCTCCTTCGACCGAGTATTCTCCCTCGGTCTTGAGGCATGAAAATAATTCATTTTAAACGATGTCGAGCGCGCGGCATGTTCGTATCGTGCGCTAGAGGCAGGCGAAGGTGATGCGTGTGGCGGGTGCGCGAATTTGGAACGCGGAACAAAATCGGCGATCGATACACGAAGCTGTTCCCCGTGGGCGGTCGCCTATTTAACGGACGACTCCCGACGCCACGAAGAACTCACGCGAGTTCGTGATCGACACACCGTCGAGTTCCATGAACACGTTTACGCACGCCGCACGCGCACACACGTTGCCAATCGCAGATTGCCTCGGCACGACCACAGACGACTCGGACGAACGTCCAACGATCGCTCATACGTCGCGTATCGCTTCTCTTCCTCCCTATCTCGGTGCCGCCGGAACTCAGAAACGTTCGTAATTTAATTCGAGAATGAACGATGGTGGGCAGATTCGAGCACCGTAGGGAAAGAAGATTCGACGAAACGCAACGCAAGCAGTATTTTGGTTACGTAAACGACCCTCAGCTAGGCGTGGTCCAGGAATTGTATCCGTGGACCGCAACGTGCGTTCGAAATGTCGATGTTCATGTGCACTGCAGTTCACACGTTGACGCGCAATTAGCTGCGTTCTTCATCGACCCACGAGCCAAGTGATCCACCGTTCAGGGTAATCGTACATGTATATTTTATTGATCTTTAAGTCTCTCGCAGATGGTTGGTGCGTAAGGTCTCCCTCAAAGTTACGAAAAATGCACACTCGCGTCCAGGTATGAAGAAAAAAAATCTTTCAAAAATTCGTTAGCACTCCTCCGCATACCAGCAGCCTCAAGGCGGTCTTTTGCCTCCCGACAAAGCGAAGCGAGCATAAATTGTTCGAGCTCGCAACGGCGGGATTACAGACTCTCGACAACGAGGACAACGGGCAACGCGGAATCGTCCCCTCTGGAACGAACGTGCGCGTCAAACTAAGAAGAAAAAAAACCAAACACCCAGCGGCGTATTGCTTTCGAGATCGGCAAGACGCTCTCACTCCAGTGAACATAATAATATTATCATCGATGGGACACTCGTCGCCTTCGTGCACAATCTCGAGGCGGTCTATAAAAGCTTTCCCCGACAACGCGAAGCGAGTATAAAATTATTCGATCTCGCAACGGCAGGTTTTTCTCAGACTCTCGACAACGAGGCTTGGCGCGAGCGACGATTCGTCCCCTCCGAACAAACGACAACGACGACGGTCTCTTCAAAATTCCAATACCATCCAGTCGTGTCGATTCCAACAAGGCTCAGGTAAACGAAGAAAAATTCGTCCATTCGTTAGGATACTCTACCGTTCACCCAACACAGCCTCGAGCGGCCTATATTTTTTCCGACAACGCAAAGCAAGCAAGTAAAGTTCGATCTCGGCGGGTTTCAAGACTCTCGACAACGAGGTTATGGGTGAACGGCATGGAACGGATCCCCTCTGAGCTCAACGGCACAATTCTGGGAGTGGAAAAACGGCAAAGTGCCAGCGGCGTATTACTTTTTGAAAAAATGGCATAAAAAAAGCGGACCCGACGAGTTCTCGATTACGAGAACTCGAGGGGTCCGCTAATGTACCGTAAACACCGACCGGGTAAATGGAAAAAAAAATTCGTTGGAACGTTCGCTGGTTGTACAAGCCTCGAGAAGCGGTCTATATATTCACCCGACGACACGAAGCGAGCATAAATGATTCGAAAGCTCGCAACGATCGCTGGGTGTCTTAGACTCTCGACAACCGAGGCTATTCCCGACGAATCGTCCCCTCCGAAAGGAACAGTACGATCGACCATCTTTAACAGGTTACGCGCGACGACACCACGCACGCTCCTAGCACGAATTCAAACCCCGTACAACGTGAACCTTAAACTCAAACCCTGTATAACTTGAACCTTAAAATCAAACCCCGTATAACATGAACTTTAAAATCAAACTTCATATAACATGAACCTTAAACTCGATACCCGTATAACTTGAACCCAGAATAACTTGAACCTAATATAACTTGAACCTCATCTAATAAAACCAAACCTAAAATTAGCCTTTTTTTAACATGAGGAAATCCTCATGGTTCTCCCGGAGCTGGAGAATTGTGGGGGTATGCCGGACTCTTACCGGCTACAACCCCACGGTGACCGTCCTCGGCGCTGCTGGGAGGGAACCGGGAACTCTGGACGAACACGTCCGGTCCCCTCCCGCGCCGGGATCCTCCATGGTGACTGGGAGGACCCTCTTCCCGGAGAGGAGTCTGGTCAAAGAGACATACTCCCCCGTCCGAGAAATGAGCGATGGCTGCGTCACGCAGCCACCACTCCCGTCCCGGGGGACGCGTGCAATGGTTGGTACAATCCCCCAATCGCACCGACCGCGCCCCCCGGACGACACCCGTGCAAAGACGTGGGGAACGACCAAATGGTCCACCTCGCACGGACGTCGTCGACGCCTCGGGCCAGGCTTGACCCGGAGTGACTGAGTGCCCCAGGTGCGTCAGACTCGATACCACGACCCGACAAATGCCGAGTCGTGGCCCCTGAGGCGTAACGGCCACCGTCGTGGCCCGCAAGCGCGGCGAAGGTGGCGAAGCCCGCCCCCCGAAGGGTTCTTAAGAGTGACTTCTACCCGAAGGTGGAAGCCCCCTCCCCCCGTGAGGCGGGCCGGGGCAAACGTCTACGACGCCGACCCCGCAGGCGACGTAGAGTTGGCAGGGATTGCTCCCTAACCCGCTCGGCGGCCTCCTTCGCGACCATGACCTCCTCGCAAAAGTAGACCATGGCCTACCAGACGCCCCTGCGACCAAGCATCCCCGATAGAATGCTCGGCAACGAGAGGTCCAGACCCACCTCCGCCGCTAACACCCAACGCGGCACCTCCCAGGCTGGACACTCTTGAAGAGTGTGCCGCGCCGAGTTCTCCGCGGCGAAACAATGGTGGCACCGCGCGGTCGCCTCGCGTCCGAGTCGGCACAGGTACCAACCGAAACAAACATGATCGGTCAGCACCTGTGTGGCTCGGAACGCCAGCCGCCTGTTGCTACGACCTACCCATCTATCTAAGATGGGCAGGATCGCCTCGACGGTCTAATGGCCTCCGTGACGAGACAGATCGTCTCGCCACTTTGACATGGTGGACCGCCAGGCCTGGAGCTAAGCTCGACGACCTAAGGACGACCCTAAGCTCGTCCTGACTTAATGTCTCCCCTGGCGGGGTGCAGTCCTGGCGCTCGAGATGAAGACGCCCATAAACGTAGGCGTCTTCGAGCGCCAGGAACTCTAAAGGTGGCAAACCTGCCAGGGTGGTGGTCGCCTCATAGAACACTGTACGGTAGGCACTTATGACGCGAATGGCTGCCGACAATGCGTCGGCCCAAATGGGGGTACCGTACAGTGCCACACTCCTCAATACACCACAATAGAGGCGGCGCACCCGGTCGTCTGGACCGTCAAGGTTGGGCACGATGCTACTCAAATGAGTCGTGAATTTGCCCAACCTGACGGCCAGACGAGCGAAGTCTGGGACGAAACTTCAGGAGCCGTCCAGGTAGACACCAAGATATCTAATATCCTAGACTACCTGGACGTCGGACGACCCAATCCTCACCAGACATGGAGCTGAAGTGCCCCTCCGACGAGGAAGGAAACAGACTATTTCCGTCTTCTGAGGGGCAACTCCAACCCCATGCCCCGAATCCGCGAGGCGATGGACGCAACAGCGACCTCCGCTCGAAAGATGGTCCTCCCCAAGTCCCTGCCGGTGGCTAACACCATAGTATCGTCGGCGTAACATGATTTAAGTGTACGCCGGCCGACAGGGAGACCCGCAGAGCCGTGTCGTACCCCAGGTTCCACAATAAAGGGCCTAAGACGCACCCCTGGTGTACTCCACGGCTGATGTCACGCCTGACAAACCCATCGCGCCACGCCCACCACCAGACAATCGGTCCAGTCGACCGCCACGAACTCGTGGCCGCGCGCAACGAGCCCTATCGGCTGGATCCGTGACGGGACCGACTGGGCGACCACCACGGAGTCGTCTAGGTCCCCAGCCCAGTACGGACGCTGGAGAACCCGGTACGGCTCCGCAGCGACGACCAACTCAACCATGCCACCGCAGAGAGCCTGAACCATTAGGTCCTGTGCTGCGATGGCATGGTTGAGATTGGTCTGGATGATGTGACCGTGAGGAGGCGTGAACGTTAGGCCGTGTCCATGGCCTCCCCCCGGCCAACATCATACATTTGAGCGGGATTTGCGGCCCGCTCGACCTCGTCCCCCCAGTGTCCACAAGTCTAGAACATCCCACGATGGAGGATGATGCGGCCGCACCACCCCCGCTGGATCCTCTCACGTCGGAGGGTGGTGCGGACGCATCACCCCCGCTGGAACGTCCCACGTTGGAGGGTGGTGCAATTACACCACCCCCCTTGTGGACACTGGGGACATTGGTCCTCTTATCACTTTCTTTCATGGCCTTCTGCGCAGCCGGCGACGTCTATGCCCCCTTGCCGCTTCGGCGGGCCTTAGGCGGGGAGCAAGCTTTACCCCCCGTTTTGTGGTCCGCGGGCCGCCCTGCCTCTTTGCAGATGAGGCAAACAGAGACGGACGCGGTACAGAGGCCCGCCTGGTGGTCGGTCTCACCGCACCTGTAACACAGGTGAGACCGATCCACCATCGCAGTGCACCGCTGCTGGACATGACCCAGCTCCCAGCAGCGGTAGCACTGCTCCGGGCGGGGTTTCAACACCACTATGCGGGCATCTGCCCACCCTACTCGAATGCGGCCAGCAGCGACCACTTTCTTGGCCATTGCCAGGGGGCACTGCACCCAAAGGGTGCCGAGCCCTCTTGGTGAAGCCATCTCAGACGAGGTGACCGAGTCGTCCAGGCCGAGGACGCCAACTTTTTACTCGGCCTGGCCACAGTTACACCGTCGCCGGCCAACGCCACACTCAATTTTTCGGCCAATGCTAACGCCTTGGTTTCCTTATCAGGACCGGCAATCTCCAACAGGAGACCGCTGGTCCTGGACTTCTTGGGGCGGACAGAGTCCACCCCAACCTCAGAGAGTCTTACCCTCTGCCTGGCAGCCACCATAACATCCCGGTAGGTGGCTTTGCTGCCAGGTAAAAGGGTTAACGCGACTGCCGCTGTTCGTGGCAGCCGCCCAAGCTTCGGCTTCTCATCCTTTTTGGCCACCTGGGCCTTAGGTGGTGGGACAGGGGCGGTTTGGGCCTTTTCGGCTGCCCTAGCCGCCGTCCTGCCCACCACCTAGACCCAGGTGCCTTCCTGTGCGGCACCAGATGTGGAAATGCATGGTGTTGGTGTCGCTGTTGCCTGGCTCTTCACTGCCTGGCGGGCCATCTCCAGCCTTCTTGCTGTCCCAGATGGGGCTTGTTTGGCTTTGGAAGGTGCTTTAGCATTCGTGGCATTTGAAGGTACCACACTGCGTGCACTCATCTCCCTCTTTGTCTTATTTGATATTTTGCCCTCGGTGGCCTTCGCTATATTGCCATCCGGGGGCAAGACAACTTTCTCCTTCGATTGAAGGATCTCCTTACGGAAATCCCCCATCATTTTGATGATAAGATTCGCCACCTGCTGTAAAGTGACAGGTCCTATCGCCTCCTTTCGGTGCCGGGGCACCACTGTCTGAGGATGAGTTCCTCATATCCTTCCTTGTCGGGGCCGGTGCTGGCTCCGCGCGGCTCTCGATCTCCAAGTCCGCCATAATAGCTGTTGACGGGCATAGAGATCGTCTCTCCAATGCACTTAGTCTTAGTAGTAGGCGCTTGTTTTCCGCCTGCAATTCCTCCACTAGCGCTTTCAGCGGATAAATTTCGCTAACCGGCAGTGTTGCTGCCGAGCGCTCCACCTTTTGCGCCAGCTCTATGGTGGCTGCTCTGAGGCTCCTAGCGCCCATCCGTAAATCTCGCTGTATAGTCCCTTTAAGATTTCGAGACTTGGTGGCGGCCAACTCACTCCGGTCCGCCTTCTCCAGCGCCCATGCTCCTAGGTCTGCTAGGGGCTTATCTTTTGCTTCTTCCAGGAAATCCTTCAATTCCGGCACCGGCTTGGTCGATTTGCCGGGTGGAGGTGATACACCAGAGCCATGGTGGATCACTGACTCTAAGTCCACCAGCTCGGCCTCACGTTTCGCCTCAATGTAGGCCCTCTTGGCCTCCGCGAGCCCTACATATTCCCCAGTTGTTGGGGGTCTCCCTCGCTTCTTAGATAGGGGACACGGCCGCTGGATGGTAAACGTGTCCGAGTCGTAAGACGCGTCTTCCGACTCTACGACATGAGTTGGGGTTCCTCAGCCCGGGTGCAGGGAATCCACCTCGCGGCATAGCATCCTGCAACCCGGCTAGGGTGACCGGTGGGGGGAATTTTTAAGGTTAGCTTAGGTTAGGCCCCTCTATGTTTCTCAACCGGGCTTGGGACCGGCTATGGCCATAGCCCACTGGTCGGCATGCCAGTCCCTGTGGGAACGCAGGGTAGCCACCTTCCAGGGGGTGTTAGGTTCAGTTAGACCCTGTCACACTCATTCATCCTTCCTCACATCATTCCACATTTCCTTTACCCTTCCCATACACACACATTCCGCTCACCACTTTTACATTCTTCAATAACTAATAATAAATAATAGTAAATAATAACTAATAAATAATAATAAATAAATAAATAAATAAAACTATCTGTACAATTAAGTTTACCTAAACATATACAATCTATATATATACAATTCTGATTGATTTACACACATGTATATTAACTATAACCCTCTATTTTAATGAGATTACTAGGCTAAAAGCCCATAACTCTATCATCCTCTTCTTTCCTTTTTATAATCTTAGTTATAATATCCATGATGGCGCTTCACCTTTCCTCACTACTGAGCATATCATCTGAGAGCATCTCTGGTCTGATATTTAACCCATCCTTACCTCTCCATCCTTCACCCCTAAGGCAATCAAATCCAACACATTCAAACACACACTGTTCTACGTCATCTTTCACACAGTTACGGTATCTACACCACGGATTTCTCCTCCTCCTGAACTTAAACAAGTACTCATTAAATGCACCATGGCCCGTAAACACCTGCGTGAGGTAGTACTCCATCTGTCCATGTAGTCTTTCAGTCCATCTTACTACGTCCGGGATAATCCTCCTAACCCAACCATTAGAGTTTCCTTCTGTTATCTTCCATCTCTCCCTCCATTCTTCCATCATTTTCTTATGCTCTCTTTTTTTAATCCCTTTAACCACTTTCCCCACCACTTTGTTTCCTTTCTCAACATATCCCAGGCTCTTATTTACTTCTTCAAAAACTCTAGTCCTGCATTCTGCCACTAAATCTAATGGTGGTATACCCGCCAGCACTTCAATCCCTTCGGTAGGCTCTGTTCTGTATGCTGCAGCTACCCTAATCCCACATATCCGCCTTACCCTCTCCAACACCCTTTTACTCGTGTTTAGCCTTCCTGCCTTACTCCAGCATGGTGCAGCATATAGAACAATGGACTGTGCCACGGTCCCCAGCACCATCCTCTTCTTTTGTTTCGGGCCGTTCACGTTGGGCATAATTCGTCCTATGGAGTTCATCGTGGTAATAGCTTTTTTTGCAGCTTTCTTCATATGCACACCCATACTGACCCTATCATCAATCGTAACCCCCAAGTATTGCACACTACTTTTGTTCCTTACCTCACAGTTACCAACTCTAAAAGTAACTTCTTTAAACTTGATAGTTCTACATCTAAATATTATTAAATCCGTTTTCTCTTCCGCCACTTCCAGCCCCATCCTCTTTATATCACAGATAAACACCCTCACGACCTCTTCTACATCCTTTACCACCTCTTCCATATTGCAGACACTCACTAAAAACACTGTATCATCCGCATAGCAGATCGTATTCACTTTGCCCTGGTACCTCTTCATCTTCTTGATCACTTTGTCGAATACAACGTTCCACAATAGTGGTCCTAATACCGAACCTTGGGGTACCCCTCTAGTCAGCCCAATTTCTCTTATTCCATCCCTACCGACTATTATACCTACTCTGTTTTTAAGGTAACTTCTAATAATCTCCACAAGATATTGTGGGACCATCTTCCTTTCTAGGGCTTCCAATACGGCCAACCATTTCACCGTATTGAAGGCGTTTTTAACGTCCATAAAAACGCCTACTATCTTTTTTTCCCCCTATGGCTTTCCTGACCACAGTCTGTACCTTATGAATAGCATCAATTGTTGACCTACCCTCTCTAAAACCATATTGCTCCTCTTCCATTTTATCCTCCACCTCTATATACTCATTAACTCTCCTTGCTATTACTCTTTCCCATATCTTGCCCATAATATCTATAAGAGAGATTGCCCTGTACTTTACCATCTTCCCATCCGTACCTATCTTCGGTATTAATACTATCTTCGCCATCTTCCAACGATTCGGGACCTCTAATCTATCCATACACACTTGTATTACCTCCTTGAGTTCTTCGGTTTTCCTAGTTCCGATCCACTTAATAATCCTTCCTGGTATCCCGTCTGGCTCCGGGGCTTTCCTAATGTTAATTCTCTTCACAGCATCCTTCACTTCCTCTACCCTAATCCTCATATCCTCCCCATATCTTTTCTTCATTTTTCTTAGCATCTCTGTTTTATTTCCAGGTTCTACAGCGTATGCCTCACGGTCCACAGGGAACAGTTCCATCACTATTTTCATCGTATCGTCCATACTCATCGTAGGTAAGTACCTTCTCTTAAATTTGCCCAATACTATTTGGTATGCCATCCCCCATGTCTTATCTTCAACTTCTTTTACCAGCCTCCTGAAATACTCCGCCTTATTCCCCTTAATAATATTCTTAAACTTTTCCTTAGCGGTCCTATACCTATCCCAAATCTCCATTAATTCCTTTTCAGTCCTTCCCTTCTTATTGGCTCTTATCCACATCCGTCTTTCCCTTACACACTCCTTTCTGGCCATACTAGCTCTATTATCCCACCAGTATGCACACTTACGTTTCCCTCCTCCCTGCTTGCTCTTCTTCATAGCCCTATTGCAAATATCCCTAAATTTCTCCATAATCTTTCCAATAATCACATTTACGTCCTGGTCATCCATTGATCCCGTGTCCTGCACCAGCATGCT
Organism: Xylocopa sonorina; assembly: GCF_050948175.1. NCBI lineage: Eukaryota > Metazoa > Arthropoda > Insecta > Hymenoptera > Apidae > Xylocopa > Xylocopa sonorina. The sequence goes on along the minus strand of NC_135210.1, from coordinate 661,326 downwards.
CCAGTCACTCATCAACCTCTCCAATTTATGGACTTTAAGGGTTCTGTCTTTCCATCCATCTTCTACAATGTTTACTCTAACGCTACTAGCGCCTATATTACTATCATATCTATTTCTGTTCACTTCACTTTCACCGATAACACTAAACACGATGTACACGTGGTCACTCAGTGTCTCTTCTTCCAAAACCCTCCAATTCTCGATTTTGTTCTTTATCCCTTCTGAACACAGTGTGATATCAATCACCGATGACCCGTTCCACCTCCTACATGTCGGCTTGTCCCATTCGTTCATACATACTAAGCTACATTCACTCATTATCTCTGTAATTATCCTGCCTCTTACATCTGATTTACTTGACCACGCGTAGTCCGTTGCGTTAAAGTCACCCAAAATAATTATGTTCCTCCTACCTCTAGATATTAGGCTCCTTACCTTACTCCTTACCCTATCCCAGTACCCCATAAACTCCTTTCAGCAATACCCTACCAAATAAACCATATCTTCCACCTATACCACTATTATTCCCTTTTCTTGCTCTAGCACCTTATCCTTTAACCCAATTTCCTTATTAACTAACACTGCCGCTTTATTGTCTGCGCTCCTAAACCATATCCCCGCTCCTTCAGTTGCTGGTTCTGTTATGCATACAATCCCTATCTTCTTGTGTACCGCATGGGCCATTAATAGGTCCTGTGCTGCCCTGCTGTTATTTACATTCGTCAGGATGACTTTATATCTCTCTGTCTCCATAATTGTCACTTCCCATGATTTCTTCCATGATACTTCTTACCTCCCGCAGGTTCCTTAGCGCTCCTACGGATTTCCTATCAATGTCTATATCATTGTTTGAGTCATTCATTTCCTCTGTTCTTTTCTCTTTCGTGGTTCCCTTCTTTTCTTCTTTGTCCTCTATGATTTTCTTTTCATCATTCCTTTTGTTAATGTGAATTTCCTTCCTGCATTGTGTATTGATGTGACCCCACATCCCACATCTCCCACATCTGTATATTGAATTGGGCAATATCTTAACCCTATTCTTCGTCCAACCTATCCTTATGCCTTCTCCTTCTTGCAGTATCGTCGCTATCCTATCTGGAAGCCTGACGAACGCAATTTTTTCCTGCCATGGCTCAGTTATGATTCTTTGCACGACTATCTGTTCCTCCTCCTCATCTTCACATTCCACGCTCTTCCTTATTGCTTGCACTATGTCATTCTTCTCGATTAAGGGATCTAATCCTCTTATTTTGGCCGTCACCCTATTCCCTAGGACCCTTATGGGCTTGCTGTCCTCTCCATCCATGGATCCTATAATCCTTTCTTTCCATTCCTTCACGTCTGAGTCCCTTTCCACCTCAACAAGTACTCCACCAAACCTCGCACCTCTGATCCTTTTAACCCCAGTTCTCTCCGTGGGGCAGGAAATCTTGCTTTTCATTGCGGCTATTATGTCCGTGGGTTTTTTCCCTGGTATCTCCACATATATAGCCTTTCCTCTTGGCCTCGTTCCTCTTGTGTCCTGTATTATTTCCCTTATCACTTTTCCTCTGCCTCTCCATTCCCTTAATATCTTTACCACTTTTGACTTTTATCATTACCACCTCACTCCATGTGGTCATATCTCGCGTCTCCTTAACTCCTTGTCCCTCTTCTTTCTGTTTATTGTTGTCGTCTCCTATATTTACTTGAACTCCTATTGTTCTATATCTCTTTCCATCTTTTACCGTCCCTACTACTTCGAATCCCTCATTTCTCGACTCTTTTATGCTTCTTACCTGTTTAGAGATGCCTGCTTTTACTATTTCCTCGTTCCTCTCCCTTTCTGTTCCTCTTCCTACCCTGTTAAGCTCCTTATTTACCCTGTTCTCACCCCTCACTCCTACTCGTCTTCCCTCCCTGTCTACCTTACTAAAACACTGGGCTGCCAGATGGTCTGTACCGCCACATTTTTAGCACAACTTTTCCCGCACGCTGGGACAGCTAACCGCCATATGCCCCATCGTATTACACCTAAAGCACCTGTTATTTATCACAAATTCCCTAATCCTACATATATTCCACCTTATTCTTATCTTCTCATTTTCCTTTAAAAATCTATCCACTTGTAACCCTATCACCTCCACGCACGCCGTTTGGGTCCCTCTCCCACCTTCTCTTCTGAAGATCACCTTCACTTCCCTCGTATCAATATTAAAACACTTCCCTACTGCTCTCTTGATCTCCTCATCCTCAGCCGTTATGTATAGACATAACATATATAGATCCTGGATATAGATCCTGAATGTATATCCTCTTTTTCCTTCCTGTAAGAGTGTTCGCCTCCTCCCCCATCTCTTTCAATTTCCTTACCAGGCTGTTCGCTCCTGCACCCCCTCGAACTCTAATTAATATATCTTCTCTGTTAAAGCTCTTTCTTACCCCTATAATGTCCTCCGCTTCAAATCTAATTTTACTCTTAATATCTCTTAACTTATTCCTAAAATCTATCCGCGCTTGCCTATTATTCCCGCTAACATTCGTATCCACCTTAACTTTTATTACTGCTATGTTATTCCCATCGAACTGTGATTTCCCGTTAATTTCCTCCCTATCTACTCCCCCGCACTCGTCGACAACGAGTCTTTTACTTGGTGGGGTTCTCTCCGATAACGATATCGACGTTACCTCACTCTCCCTCCAATCTACCCTTTTTCTTTTATTATTTACCCCTTCCTCCCCACTCATCACATCACCTATTTTTTCATTTGTCTCCCCTGTCGTTTCCCTCCATCTCTCTTCTATCGAGCTTGCCTCCAGCTCTGCATCCTTTATGTCGTTACCATATCCTCTCACCCTTCCTCCTATACTCTGTCCTTCTTTTTTATTCCTATTTCCTTCTCCTATACTTCCCTTTCTCGCTTGATTACTCTTTCCTCTCGTTCTCTTTTCTCTTATGTCTTCGCCCTCCTCCTCTTCACTTGTAAACCCTTCCGTCACTCTCCTTCTACCTTCTGTTCCATCCTCTTTACCCTTTGTTATCGTCTTCCTCAGGTACGCCGCTATCACGTTACTGCCTATTTTAACCCTTTGCGGTCTTTGCCGCCACTGTGGCGGCATTTGCAATCTGTGGTAGAAGTCGGTGTCGCCGCTGTGGCGGCATGATCACGTCTCGAAAGATCAATCCAAAGAAGCCATTTCAGACGTCTCACGCGTTATTTTACCATCGAGAAATATATGAAAAGAAAATCGAAGTAAATTTATAAACAATTAAAAATATAATAAAATATAAATTTAAAATTTAGTTTTTAAAATTTAGTAAGATATAAGCATTCCAATTGTTCAGGATTTCAAGGTAGATTCATTGGCAATATTAACGGTTTGAGACGTTGATTTTACATGAAAATCATTGCCGCGATATGTTCCGACAAGAAAACCCCCGGTAAAAGGCGAGAAACACGCACATATTGCGATATTTGTATTCGGAAGCCAGGGCTTCATATCGGCGATTGTTTTGAAAAATACCACACGTTGTCAAATTACAAAAGCTAAATCTTTCCATTTTTATGTAGTTTAAACGCTATTAAATATTACAGATCAGCATCAATATATTGGGTCCTTTTAAATATAAATATATCTACATTAAATCACTTAGGCAACAGTGGCTCCGAAAAGCTAAATTTGCGCCAACTAGCTGGTACTCCCAAGCGAAAAATCTACCGACCGCAAATGGTTAATATATCTACTCATCTCCTTATTAATTTCCTCACTGAATGTCCTGATGCTTGCGATCATATTGCAGGTTAGCGTGTCTCGCCACCCATAACTCTATTGTCTCAGTTGCCCCGGTCCCTCTGGTAACTTCATACAACTCCCTACCTATTTTTGGCAGCTTTATATCAGCCTCATTTTTTATTTCTTTGTTCAAATTTCTGCTGGCACTGTATGCTCCCTTGATTTTCAGGGTAATTCTCATTAACTCCTGGGCTACCACTTTGATTTTCTTCGTATCTTGTCCCTTAGTTCCCTCATCTCCTCCTGTGCTTCTCCTATTTACTTCCTCATCCCTTTCCACTCTCTCCCTTGGTATGTAATATCCTTTTCCACTCTTTAGTGGTGTTGGTATCTTCGCTAATTCCTTCCCTCTTTTCCCTTTGACCATCCTGTCCTCCTCACTATCGTCCCATTCCCTCGGTGCCCTATTCCTTTTCTCCCCTTCTTCTCCCCATCCTTCTTTCCCGGTTGCACTACTTGACCCCGAAACCCGGTGAGCCATTTCAGGGGTCGCACGGTAACCGGATGACAATCCGAAGGGGTCCGCTTGACCACCCTCATTCGGACCGGTACTGGGGGATTCGACGCCCCCTGCACCGTAAACTTTTTTACTTTTACTTGTGTCTGTCATGATTGTTTTAGTTTTTTTTTCGTAATCCAGCTTCATAGCCAGGTCGTCAACATTTAGATCCGTCCGTATTTTTTAGTTTTAGCAACATTTGATTCCTCCTAATATATATTTATTAGTATATTTTGGTTCCTATTTATTTCATTTCATATTATTATATTATTTTCTATCTGTTGCTCTTCATTACAGACGTGTCTTTTCCATAATATTCTATTTTATTTTATTTTATTCTATTGTCATATAATTATTTATTATTTTGCCTATATTGTTATTATTTTATTATTTTATATTATTTTATTATCATGTCTTGTTCATTTCATATTATTTTATCTATTTTATTATCTAGATTTATTCATTTTACACAAGGTATAATATTTTTATTCTATCTATATCTTATGTCTCGTATCCTATATTATTATTGTTTAATTGTTTTTACTCTATTTACCTATCTTATCTAATTCCTATTATTTTATTTTGTCTAATTTTTATTTAATATTAAGTTATACCTTATACATATGTTTTATTTTATCTAATTTCACCTTTCTATTTATATGTTTATATATTATTTGTATATTATTTATATTTTTCTTTATTATGTATATTATTTATATTTATATTATTTGTATATTATTTATATTCTCTGATGTTAATTATATTAAATATGTTCCTATTATTATTTTATATATCTTCTTTTATCAAATATATGCTATTTATAAACGCTATAATAAACATTTGCAACCTTTGTTACCATCATATCCACTTTATCCAACTACAGTCGGTATCATCTCATGACTACCGTCGGTAACTTGTAATTTTCCACATTGTCACATCTTCACTTCTTCCTTTGGTCGATAACTTCCTGCATTACCATATTCCTACCGTCGCTAACTAGCATTACCTACAGTCGGTAAGGTCACTTCCTGTCATGGAATTCCCCCCCCCCCCCCCCCCCCCCCCTACTCCAACCCTTTCAAAGTGTAGTCGGCCCCTCCACTCTTGTTCCCTAACAGATATAAATTTTTCTAAGTCCCGCTCTCTAATATCCTTATTATAATCTGAATGCATTTTACATCTTTAAATTTTCGCGCACAAAGTTCCCTCACATAGTTCACATATGTTCCTAATACAGTTTCACCCTCTTGATAGTATTGCGCCCTCTGTGGTTCATATTTAACGCTAATTTCCTATAGATCCCTACTAGCCAATCAGAGACCTCAACACGGCCACTGTATGTAAATCTTATGATTTCACACAACATGTTTCGCCCTCTATTGTTCTCATTTGGTATCAGATTCATGCCAAACCTTCTTAGCTAATCAGAGGCCACAACACACCACATGTGTACGCGTCTTACAACTAGCATGGCTTCCGCCGAAATTAGACATTCTTTCGATCTAATATTACGCCATCTATCGTTCTAATTTAGTACCAAATACCCATACGTCCTCCTTAGACAATCAGAAATCGCAACACACCGCGTATATATAATTCCTATAACTAATATGTCTTCCAACAAGCCAAATATGGCCGCCAGTTCCGTCATTGCCACGTGTTTACAGTATTATTCTAAATTATTCTCTTTTACTCACTTTTATCATTTTCCCAGTATCATAGATTGATCGAATTACGCATGCAAACGTGCAACTCATCATTTTACGCCAGTTTATCATCCCTTTTCACCTTTTATCGCCTCTTTCATCGTGTCGTCATGTACTTTGCACGTGCACGTGTTTCACAATTAAAATTATTATTTCTGCCCATATTACCCTCACTGCGCTTGAAAAATATTAATTTAATGCACTGTTATGCACTCACTTAATAAACTTATACACCACTTATCACCACAAACGGACTATTTACTCTCTCATTGACATATGTGAGTAGAGCTCTCGCACACGCGTCCGCTCACTGCGCTGTCTCTGGGCCGACTAACCTAACCTAACCTAACCTAACCTAACCTTCTACTTATTCCTGTAATTAACCTAGGTAGCTATATTTATTATTTCCTAATTATTTATGTTATTTGTTAATTTGTTTAGGTTTATTTATTTATTGATATTGTTTTAGGTTAGGTGTCTTTTAATTACCTGTCATCTGGTTTGGTGAATTTTGCTTCCACGCCTGGTATGTATTCTTAGATTATTTTTTTTATTTCGGTTATTTCTCATTATTTTATTTATTTTAAGTGATTTGCTTGATCATTATTTTATTTATTTTAAGTGATTTGCTTGGTTTTAATTAATTTTTTTCTTTTCAGGTGTCCTCTTCGGCGTTCTTTCTTTACATCCATCGTTGGTTGCCGTATATATTATGGTTTGTTTTATTTAATTTGCTGATATTCGTGTCCATTATCATCCCACTTCTTCACTTCTTTTCGCTCATTCAGTTCTTCTTGTCCTATCCCTTTCATCATTTTGCCTCTCTTCTTCTCTTTCTTTCCTCATCTTTTCTTCCATTACTGATTTCGCAAATTTACTAAACGTTTCCCATGCTTTCTTGTTTGCGGTTGTTAGTTTTATCAAATTATTTTTCGTTATCTCCGTATTAGGTGCTACTGTTCGTTTCATTTCTTCTCTTTCGGTGCTCCAAGCAGTGCATTCGAATATTGTATGTTCCGGATCATCTTCGCGGTGTTCATATTTTTGGTGGCTTATTTTATTTATTCTATATCTATAGGAGTTGAAACATCCATGCCCCGTTAGTAATTGCGTTGTATAATAATTCATTGTTGCTATATTTTCTTTTTCGAGCCATTCTTTTGGTGTTGGGATCAGTATTCTGGTCCATTCTGCTTTCTTTGATTCCATCCATTCTTTCTACCATTTTTCCGTTATTTCTATTTTTGCCATCTTCTTACTTTCTTCGATTCCTTTCTTCATTTCTTCTTTTGTTATTTCTTCCGCTATTAACTTTTTTCTTAACTTTTCCTTTTCTTCATATACTCTCTCTCTACCTTGTATAATGAAATTTATTGGTGGTTGTCTTGATATTACGTTGGCAGCTTCTACCGAAATCGTCCTGTATGCACATATTGTGCGAACTAGTACATTTTGTTGAGATCTTCAGAATTTTTTTTTAATTCCTTTGTATTCGCATGCTTTACACCACGTTGGTGCAGCATATAGCATTATCGACTTCCCAGACTTTATAATATAATGTTCTAGGATGTTGCCCTGGTCCTCTTAAATTCGGTAGAAGCCACGCCATCGACATGGCTGTTTTATTTGCTTCATTTAATGCTACTTCTACGTGCTTGTTGTATTTTATGCGTGTATCTAGTGTGACGCCTAAGTATTTGATATTATAGCTACTCTTGATTTTTAAATTTTCTTTTAACTCAAATTCTACTTCCCTTGGACCCTTCTTCTTTGATAATATGATGATTTCAGTTTTTTGTTCGGCTATATCTAATCGATTTTTTTCTAACCATTTTTCTGTTTGTTTCCAACTTAATTTTATTTGTTGCTTTATTATATTTATATTATAATGTTTAACTATTATGGCCGTGTCATCTTCATATCCTATTATTGTTATGTTATTATTAGTTTTAATTTCCCTGAAGATATTGTTGTATGCTAGATTCCACATCAGTGGTCCTAAGATCGACCCCTGCGGTATTCCGCCATATATGTTCGTCTCAATCGTTTCTTTGTTGCTAAAATATTTCATACTTCTTTCGCTTAAGTAGCTACTTATGGCGTCCTGTAAGTTTTTGTTAATTTTATGACTTCTTAACGCGATTAATATATTTCTCCATCTGATAGTGTTAAACGTGTTTTTAATGTCGATGGTCATTAGTGCGCACCATTGTCTTTTTTTCTTTGCTAACATTATTTCTTTTTGTATTTTTTTGACTGCATCTATTGTTGAATAGTATTTCGTGAAGCCGAACTGATTAGGGTGTATTCCCTTTGTCCCTAGTTGTTTCTCAATGCGATTTTTTATCATGGTTTCCCAAATTTTGCCAATACCGCCTATTATGCAGAGAGGTCTATAATCGTTGGCCTTGTTTCCTTCTTTGCCACGTTTCTTTAAGAGTACAAGCCTTGCGATCTTCCAGGCTCTTGGAATCTTTTTTGCTTTAAGCATTGCGTTATCTATTTCTTGCAGATCATCTATTTTGCTGTCGACTAGCCATTTCGTAAAAATCTGTAGAATTCCGTCTACCCCGGGCTCTTTGTTAAAATTTATCTCTTTTGCAGTTTTCCTAATTTCTTCCGCGCTGGATTTCTCAATCGCGTCGTCAATTATATTTGCCTCTTTTATTTCAATTCTCGAGTGTCGTTCCGGATCGTTAGTAATAAATAGTGTCTTGATTATTTGTTTAATCTGGTCATTCTGAATTTCTCCATAATTATTGCTATTACCTTTTCTTTTGTTAATTACGTTCTTATAGGGTTTGCCCCACGGGTCGTTGTCAAGTGTTTGAATATAGTTTACAAGGCAGTTAGCTTTGCTGGTTCTTATTAATTTCTTGAGCTCTTTTTTCTTCATTTTTAACGCTTCTTGCAATTCTTTATTTATTTGCTCGTTTTTCCTTTTACTTCTCACCAATTCTCATCTTATTTTATTGGATTCTTTTATTTTCTTTGCAATATCTTCATTCCAGCAATACTTTGCTACTTTACTTCCTTTATAGCGTTTTTTTAATGGGAATACCCTTTGTCCTACCTTATTAATTACTTCATCGTATCTTTCGATCCATACATCTTCGCTTTTCGTTCTTAAATTTAGTTTTCCGATTTCTTCTTCATACCGTTTATCCGTGTTTTCCCACTTCGCTCTCTTTCCATCAAGGCTTACAAATCCTTCGTTACGCTTATCGATAATATTTTGGAAAGTATGTAGCACATATAGGTGGTCTGATGTTGAAAATGTCTCCAGAACCTCTGCTTTTCGTAATTTGTCATATATGCTTCCGCCTACTAGCATTATGTCAATTTTTGATTAGTTAAAGTTTTTAAAATATGTAAAGCCTCCTTTCGAATTTGTCGCAATTAGGTCATTTCTTAAAATCAATTCTATAATTTTTTCTCCTCTTCCGTTGTTCTTTTTGCTTCCCCAAATTACTGATTTTGCATTAAAATTACCCGCGATTATGATTTTGTTCGTTATTAGCCCCTTTTTATTATTATCTTCTAGCATCGTCATGTAGGCATCGAATTATTTCTTGTTCCTGTTTGGTGAGAAGTAACAGCTTATTATTTTTTCATCTTCGATCATTACCTGCACAATTCCTGGTGCGGAATGTACAGTGCCATATGTGAAGCATTTACCGTTGATTCCTGTGGTCCATATAGCAGCATCACCGGTCTCGTCTTGCAACCAGTAGTCTTCTATCTTGTGCGGCTCAGATATTATCACCGCATCTGCTCCTAGTATCATAGCTGTTTGTTGCATGATTTCTTGTGCGATACGGCATCTGTTTAAATTGATTTGAAGGATCTTCAGCTCCATACTCGTTTTTCGTATTTCTCAGTCAGTGCCTTCTTGTAGATTGGACAATTATAGGCCCCGGTAACATGCCTAGTGTATGGATCTTCCTTTCCTGCCTCACAGCAAATGATACATTTTGGTTTTTCCGCAATGCATCCAATCATAGTATGGTCGTGGGACCCACATCTTCTGCAAATTTCTTGTTATCTTTAATTTCTGCGCAATTTCTGCCAATATGCCCCAGTTTGTGGCATTTGTAGCATCTCTCTATCCTTGGTAGTACTTTATAGGTGCAGGACGTTAGTCCTATTCTCAATCGCTTTACTTTTTCCAACTCTTTTATGTATTCTCGCCCAAGATCGACTATCGCGACTTGGTTTCCTCTCCACGTCTGTTTCAGTAGTTTAATATTTATACTGCTGTCATTTCCTTCTATTTTGTTCAGCGTTAGTTTTATGTCATTTCTCATTTCCTCTTTCGTCACCAATGGGTCTATTTCTTTTACTTCTATCGTTATGTTCGCGCTCATGTGCTTAACTTCGAATTCTTCCTCTAAGGTTCCTTTTATTTCTTTAATCTTGCCCTCTATCCCTGCTTTTCTGTTAAATTCTAGTATTATATCGCCTGTTCTAGACTTCCTCACCTTGTTCACTTCTTCTAAATCTTTTCTCGCTCTTTTCAGTACATCTCTATATATTTCCTCGTATGATTTTCCTTCTTTCACTTTGATTATCATTGCCTCACTTCTGTTCCTCTTTCCGATTTTTTTTTAGATTTCCCGGTTTCTTTCTGGCTACCGCTCCCGCAAAAGTTTCCTTCTCCTTTTTCATTTCTTGTCAATATTCTGCAGGTTTTCTTCTTCTTCTTTCTACTTGGGTCCATTATTCCCCTTCATCCCTACGCTCTTCTTCTGTATCCATTCCATCATCTTGCCTTTTCTTTTTATTTTTGTTTCCTTCTATCGGTGTGATTCCTGAAGTAATCCCCTGAAGTAATTCCTGAAGTAACCTAACCTAACCTAACCATTTCCGGTGGAAAATAAATAGGAATGACGTCACTTCCGGTGGACAATCAATCAATGGGAATGACGTCATTTCCAGTTGGTCCCCCCAGGTAGAATGACGTCACTTCCGTTTGGCGTGCTAAAGATATAACGTCGTTTCCGGTTTCGGTCAGAGGGTGGTTACAGTAGTATCGGGAATAATCGAACAAAGATTAGATTAGGTTAGGTTATTTTTTGAAGTTTGTGGAATGTTGTTTTAAACACTTTGACGGAGCACAAATAATGTGATGTCAGTTCGAATTATGATACGAGAGATGCCATGTTACTAAGAGAGGTTAGGTTAGATTAGGTTATTTTTTTTAAATTTGACATAAATGACGTCTATAGCTGTCAGATTCTTGGCGATAAGCGTACGCAAATGACGGTTATAGCCGTCGTGAATATTTTAATACTGAAGAACAAATGACGTCTATAGCCGTCTGATCCTTGGCGCTGTATCCACAAATGACGGTTACAGCCGTCATATATATTTTAATGAATTAAAAAAAAGAAGAGTTTTAGTACGAAGTGTACAAACTCATGCACTTGTAAAATTGTCGAGTAACACGTCTAGAAAAAAAGGGAAAAAAATAGTGCTACCATGCCAGACAGTATATTAGTTGTTTTTTTCGCTTTGTAAAACAAAACATTAGAGTATCTAGAGAGAAATGACTGCTACAATAGTCAATCTCAGTTGATGCAGTCGAAAGATGATGTATTTTGTAAGTATTTTTTCATGAATAAAGTAAGTACGATGAATTAGTAAAGTAAATGCCTGCCATTTGCATCAGGAATGGAAAATTAAATGGTGAGGAAATATAGTCCTCGAAAGGGGACTTCAATGCTCACGCATCTGCGTGGCACTCCCCGAGGACGGACCAGAGGGGTCACCCGGTGATGGACTGGGCGGCTGGCCTGGGTCTCCGGCTGGAGTATTCTGAACCCGGCCCCGGGAGGGGGCGCGAGCCTGCTACCACGCCACAAGGGCATACGCTAATATGCTTCCCGTCCACTTGCCAACGAATACCCGTTCTTTGGATCGGGAGAGGAAAAACCCAGCAGTGCCGCGGCGATCGTTTTCCCGCGGTGTGAGCCCTTCAGTTACCCCTGTGCTCGATCGGGACCGTGGTCCCGCTCGGCCGCCGGGGCATCCGCGGGGACCTCTGGGAGGCGGACTCACTGCTGGGTTTTTCATTTTCACACCCTGACCCTGTCTAATTCCCTACCTGATAAACGAATCTAATTTCGCGAGGGAGGAAAAGCGCTCGACGGGGACGGTTGACTGCGAAGGTTACAGCGCCGCTCCGCCTTGCCCTGGCGCTCTGACAATGCCAGAGTGAACGGTTTCCAAGTTTGGGCGGGGGGGGGGGGGGGGGGGGGAGTACGGAGGTATGGTCTCCAATTTTTATTTACATCTACGATGTAGTAAGACTACTCCAAGAACCTCTTCAGCCAGAACGATTCCTAGCAGAAGTCGGCGAGCGCGGAGGAGACCTCTGGCAACGACACCAAATATGGTGCCGCTTCCGGCCAATTCCACTTATCCGCCGGGACAAAAGAACGCAGAGATTCCCTCTACGGATCGAAAATCGGACATTCCAGGAGGAAGTGGTCGACCGTGTCCACCGCGCCACCACAGACACATGTCGGGTCATCGACAACGGTGTACGCCGAGAGGCGAGCCATAAAATTGCCGTGCCCCGACAATGCCTGCGTGGTGTTATGATTCGGCTTCAGCCAGCCGGCGGCCAACCTCTCCCGGACGTCTTTAAAGAAGGCGAACATTGTGCGGCCCTTGAGGGAATTCGTCCACGAAGTTTGCCACATGTTCGTCGCCTCTTCCTTTACTTTTTTGACACCGTCATCCAGTCCGCTTTGTCGTCGATGGGGGCCGCACCGACCACCACGCACGCACCCTCCCACGATATCCGGCGATAAGCGCCGGTAACCGCGATCAGAGCGCGACGCTGCGCAGACCTTAGCACCCTCAACTCCCTCTCCGTACACAGGTCGGCCCATCCCGCGGAAGCATATGCCACCATGGGGATGAACACTCCCTTGTAAATGCCGGGGAGCGAGCCGAAGCGGAGCCCTCACGAACACCTCGCCAGCCTACTCATTTTCGCGAATAGCGACCCGACCTTGTCGCTTAGGTATTTACAGTGGGTTCTTACGCCCATTCCTGTATCTAAGTATACGCCAAGATATCGTACCGCGGGTTTAAATTTTATATTTTTATCGCCTATTCGAATGGTCTTGGAAGACCGAACGGCCTTGCGTTTTCGAACGGGTCGGGCACCTCCTCTTCGACCTAATATTGGCCTCTCGATCCAGCCACTTTTGAGTACGATTGCCTCAGCCTATGTGGCCGAGATTTCGAGTTTACCCGAGTTACACCATTGGAGAATCTGGTCAACGACTTCTTGGCCTTGATTCTCAATTTCTCGTCTACTATTTGCGCCCACGAGAACGATGAGATCGTCCGCGTAGGCGACAAACCTATTCTCAACTGTGGTTTCGAGTGACCGCAGAAGATCGTCGAACATAAGGTTCCAGCAAGCAGGGCCGAGTACGGAGCCTTTTGGGCACCCCCTCGTCGCCTGCTTCGAAACCCGTTCGGAACCTATGGCGATGCTGACTCGTCGGCTGTCGAAGTAATTTGACATCACCCCGAAAGCGTTCCGAGGGCAGTCGCGTTTCTTTAGAGATTCTAAGACTAGTGGCCACCAGACGTTGTCGAAAGCTCCAGAGATGTCGAAGAGCAACGCCACGACATGTCGATGCTCAGAGGCATCGACCATGCGGCGCAGCTCCACGACCGCGTCCTCCGTCGACTTCCCGGGCGTGAACCCGTACTGCCGATCGGAGATCCCCCCGGGAGCCAACGACGTCTGGTATAAACGCTTCTTGAGAAGCTTTTCGAAAAGTTTCCCTATAACCGGAAGGAGGCAAATCGGGCAGTAGGATTTTGGATCCTTCTGCACTCCTTCTGAGTCCTAACTGCACTCGCGACTTCCGCTTCCGTGAAGGGAGCAGCGTCGGGAGTGTCTGCTGCGATGCGTGCACCCTCCCTAATTTCACGCTGCGCCGGCGTATCTTCTACTTCCCGGTCGTCTGGAATGTGGGCCCTCAGGAGCAAGCTGGCGGTTTCGCGGCTATCATATGTTGTTTCGTTACCACGCCGGAGGGTACTGAGTACTTTCTCGACTCGGAGTTTGCTCGCCTGGAGTTTATATACGAGAGTCCAGGGCCCCGAGTTCCCGTTCGACGTTACAAATCTCTGCCAGCTTTCGAGTTTCGTCCGCTTCATCTTCCTACTATATTCTCGCAAAGAAGTGCGATACTTTCGTAATTTTTCATGGCAAACGGTTTCGTCTCTTTCTTCCTGGTGGGTGCGACGTAGACGGTACACGAACTTCTTTAATTTCGTAAGTTCGCGGGTCCACCACGGGTTGGACTTTGTAAAAATTCTTTTCCGTGGCATTGACGCGGCACAGGCATCGGAGATGACTTCTGTGAACGTTTCTGCCATCCTTTCGACTTCTGCCATAGATTCGAGCCTTAAGGTTTCGAGCCTCGATCTAGATTGATCGGCCAGGCGTTCGGAGAAAAACTCCCAATCGGCCCGACGAGTGTCGAACCGAGTGCTCGCTTCGCCCCATCCTGATGCCCCAGCCTGATGCTCCTCCGACGGGAATGGCGACGCGCAGCCATAGGCGTTATAAGGGGATACCGTACGGTGTCCTATGAGGCGGTCACCACCCTGGCGGGTCTACCACCCTTGGAATACCTGGCGCTCGAAGACGCCTATATTTAAGGGCGTCTTCGTCTCGAGCGTCAGGACACCACCCCGCCAGAGGAGATGTTATGTCGGGACGAGCTTAGGCTCCAGGCCCGGCGGTCCCCTATGTTAAAGTGGCGGGACGACTTGTCTCGTCACGGCAACCATTGCACCGTCGGGGCGATCCTGCCCATTCTAGATAGATGGGTAGATCGTAGCAGCGAGCGGCTGACGTTTCGAGCCACACAGGTGCTGACCGGCCATGGTTGTTTCGGTCAGTACCTGTGCCGAAATGGGCGCGAGGCGACCGCGCGGTGCCACCATTGTGGCGCCGGGGAGGTCTCGGCACGGCACTCTCTTCAGGAGTGTCCAGCCTGGGAGGTGCCGGGTCGGGTGTTAGTGGCGGAGGTGGGTTCGGACCTCTCGTTGCCGAGCATCCTTTCAGGGATGCTTGGTCGCGGGAGCGTCTGGCAGGCCATGATCTCATTTTGCGAGGAGGTCATGGTCGCGAAGGAGGCCGCCAAGCGGGTTAGGGAGCAATCCCTGCCCGGTCGACGTCGCCTACGGGGTTGGCATCATAGACGTTTGCCCCGTTCCGCCTCACGGGGGGGGGGGGGGGGGGGGCTTCCATCTTCGGGTGGAAGTCACTCCTAAGAATCCTTCGGGGGGCGGAACTTCGCCACCTCCGCCGCGCCTGCGGGCCATGATGGTGCCCGTTACGCCTCAGGGGCCACGATTCGGCATTTATCGCGTCGTGGTATCGGGTCTGACGCACCCGGTTTGGTTTTAGCCGGTAAGAGTCCGGCATACCCCCGGAGTTCCCCAGCTCCGGGGGATCCATGCGGATTTCCCCACGTTAAAAAGAAAAAAAAAGTTTTGGGAGAGACCATTGTAACTTAGTCGCGCGGCGAACACACGTTTAAAGTCCTATTAACGTTGAATTTTTATGCACAGAAATTGTGTAGACCTATTAAACATTGACGAATAAACATTTTCAAGATATAACAAAATTTAATCGATCGCAACATAGAAAAAAAGCAGTTGCAAAATTCGAAAAAACGAAAGAAAAGAAATATCGAAAATCTAACACGTACGATCGATTATTACTATCAAATTAAGCAATATTATTTAAAAAAACCATTTGTTTATAAATAAAAATTATCGACAAATCGCAAAAAACCTCCGGAAGTGTCGTTTCCAAACGGTTAAAAATAATTAATTCGATTAAACAATGCTATGGTAAGTGCAATCAATAGGTTTTATTAAGGTTCTTCAAAATAATTTACAGGTCAACGGTTTAATTAACCAGAAAATAGCGAAAGAACGCGATTGAATTTTTTCGTCGCGTAACTTTTCAAAGTCCCACGGTCGATCCGTACCTCTAGGTGGGAATATTAACTCCCTCTCGGAACTTTTTCAAGGTACCGCGGACGATTTCTAACTCTCGCTCGACATTTTTTTTCCAAACTATCATCAATGTACGATTATTAACTCTTGGTACGATTTTTTTTTATCAAACTACCCTCAATACACAAACTTTAACTCTCGGTAGGAATTTCTTTTCCAAACTATCGTCAATATACGAACTTTAACTCTCGGTAGGAATTTTTTCAAATTAACTCCCGTTCCGACATTTGTATATTGTTGTGAATCTCGGGCGCAATTCTTTACTAGCTAAACCTAAACACGTACCGTCGGGTACTTCATTGTGAATAATGCGACTTGGACAACGGGCACGTTCTACTATCCGGTGTAGGTACTGGCTATTAAAGAACGCGGCCGCCGTTGGGCGGCAGCCTATGTTTGAACGCGTTCTTCACTTCTCCTTATTAAGAGCGTTTATTCCGTTCACGCCGTCGGCCGCCTATTTGGAAGGTGCCAGCGGCGTTTGCTTTGCTTCGAGTCATAAAAAAAGCCGCCGATACTCAACGTTTGATATTACGTCATCGAACTTAGGGGTCACCGCGATCTAGGAACGCAATTCCGTAGCAAGGAAGTGTGGGCATTACATTCACCTGAAGTGTTGAGATATACTTATCGCGTTGCATTGATATTACATCTGCTTATGGAGCATAGAAAAGAGATGCGATATCGCGTTTTATGAAGAATTAGAACTCCACTGTTTCGAATCGTAGACATCTAGAAACGCCATTCCGTAGCAAGGAAGTGTGGGGTTTACATTTATTTAAAATGTTGACGAGATATACATAACGCGTTGCATTGATACTACACCTTATCATGAGACATAGAAATGAGATGCGACATGGCGTTTTTTCAAGAATTAGAGCTCTATTGCTTCGATACGTAGACATATAGAAATTCTATTCCGTAGCAAGGAAATGTGGGCTTTATGTTCTTTTGAAGATATGACGGGATACACATAGTGCGTAGCATTGATATTACATGTTATCATGAGATATAGATGTGAGATGCTATATAGCGTTTTAGGAAGCATTAGAACCCTATTTCTTCGATACGAAGACATCAAGAAACGCGATACCGTAGCAGGGAAATGTGGCATTTACATTCCTTTCAAGTGTAGACGAGATATACGTAATTCGCTGCATTGAATATTACATCTTATCATTATACATAGAAAGGAGATGCGATATCGCGTTATATGAAGAATTATAACTACCTTGCTTCGATAGGTAGACATCTGGAAACGCTATTCCGTAGCAAGGAAGTGTGGCATTTACATGGTTTCGAAGTGTAGACGGGATATACATAACGCATTGCATATAATGTTACATCTTATCATGAGAAAGAGAAATGAGATGCGATTCAATGATTCATGATAAGATATAATATTCATTGCGAAGTGTTATGTATCCCTCGTCTACACTTCAAAAGAATGTAAACGCGACACTTCCTTGCTTGGAAATGGCGTTTGCAGATGTCTACGTATCATAGCAATAGATTTCTAATGCTTCTTAAAACGCGATACCGCTCCCCATTACTATGTTTCAAGATAAGATATAATATTCATTGTGGAGTGCTATGTATACCACGTATTCACTTCAGAAGAATGTAAATGCGACACCTCCCTGCTAGGAAATAGCGTCTCCAAATGTCTACGTATCGAAGCAATGGATTTCCAATGCTTCTTAAAACGCGATATCGCACCTCATTTCTATGTTTCATGATAAGATATAATCTTCATTGCGACGTGTCACACGAGGTATACATGACACTTCGCAATGAATGTTGTATCTTATCATGAAAGATAAAAATGAGATGTGATATCCCGTTTTAAGGAGCATTAGAACTCTATTGCTTCGATGCGTAGACATCTGGAAACGCTATTTCCAAGCGCGGAAATGTCGCGTTTACATTCACTTGAAGCGTAGACGAGGCATAGACAGCACTTCGGAATGAATATTATATCTTACCGTGAAACATAGAAATAAGATGCGATATCGCGTTTTAAGAAGCATTAGAACTCTATTGCTTCGATACGTAGACATCTGCAAACGCCATTTCCAAGCAAGGAAGTGTCGCATTTACAATCATTTGAAATGTAGACGAGGTATACATAACACTTCCCAATGAGTATTATATCTTATCGTGAAGCATAGAAATGAGATGCGATATCGCTTTCTACGATACATTAGAACTCTATTGCTTCGATACGGAGACATCCGCAAACGCTAAATCCTAGCAAGCAAGTGTCGCATTTACATTCTTTTCAAGTGAATACGAGGTATACGTGACACTTCGCAATGAATATTATATCTTATCATGAAACGTACAAATGGGATGCGATATCGCGTTTTACGAAGCGTTAGACATCTGGAAACGCTATTTCCTAGCAAGGAAGTGTCGCATTTAATTTCTTTTGAAGTGAATACGGGGTATACATAACACTGCACAATGAATATTATATCTTATCATGAAACAGAGAAATGAGATGCGGTATGGCGATTTAAGAAGCATTAGAACACTTTTGCTTCGTTACGTAGACATCTGCAAACGCTACTTCTTAGCAAGGAAGAGTAGCATTTACATTCATTTGAACTGTATGCGACGTATACGTGACACTTCGCAATAAATTTTATATATTATCAGGAAACATAGAAATGAGATGCGATATCGCATTTTGGGAAGCATTAGAACTCTAATGCTACGATACGTAGACATCTGCAAACGCTATTTCCTAGCAAGGAAGTGTCGCATTTACATTCTTTTGAAGTGAATACGAGGTATATATAACAGTCCACAATGAATATCATATGTTATCATGAAACATAGAAATGGGGATCGATTTTGCGTTTTAAGAAGCATTAGAACTCCTTTGCTACGATTCGTAGACATCTGCAAACGCTATTTCCTAGCAGGGTAGTGTCGCATTTACATTCATTTGAAGTGAAGACGAAATATACATAAGACTGGACAATGAATATTATATCTTATCATGAAACGTACAAATGGGATGCGATATCGCGTTTTACGAAGCCTTAGAACGCTGTTGCTACGATACGTAGACATCTAAAAGCGCTTTTCCGTAGCAAGGAAAGGCGAAATTTACATTCTATTGAGGCGTAGACGAGATGTACATAACGCGTTGCATTGATTATTACATCTTATCGTGAGACATAGAAATGAGATGCGATATCATGATTTATGAGGGATTATAACTCTATTGCTTCGATATATAGGCATCTAGACGCGCTATTCCGTAGCAAAGGAGTGTGGGCTCTACATTCTTTTGAAGTGTTGACAAGATATTGTCCGCCCTACACCAGGACGGTGATCGGGCGTGCTTCCTCACCAAGACGGGTATACGCAAACGGAGTTTACTATCTATCTTCCAATTATACCCACTCACTGAAACGAGCCATAGAAAAATCCAGATGTGCCACGGCGCCTTTCCCAGCGGGCGAGTCCTTCAGCTACTCCGTCGGAGAGGACGAATCCTAACCGCCGGAGCACCCACGGGGATCCTCGGGGAGGCGAACTCGCTACGTGTACGCGAACACGCTCACTCTGACCCTTTTTGAATTATTGCGCATCAGTTTGGCCAAATTTATAGATGCACCAGACTGCCTGCTCAGTCTATTCATGTTTGCTCTACGAAAGTGTCTCGGACTAGCTTGGGCAAATCGATAATGCACCAAACCTCCGAGTCCTAGTTTAATTCGATATGCTCCAGAGTACCGTTAGCCACTGGGCAAGCCCGGCGCCCAGGTTCCACCACGAGGAGGTGGGGATGGGTACTTCCTGGACACCCAGGTTCTGGAACCCCCGGGTTGACAAGATATTTATTGTCTGCCCTACACCAGGACGGTGATCAGGCGTGCTTCCTCACCCAGACGGGTATACGCGACGTAATCTAGCCTCTACCTCCCAGGGTACTCCCACCTCACTGAAACGGGCGATGGAAAAATCCAGATGTGCCGGGGCGCCTTTCCCACCGGGCGAGTCCTTCAGCTACTCCGTCGGAGAGGACGAATCCTAACCGCCGGAGCACCCACGGGGAACCTCGGGGAGGCGAACTCGCTACGTGTACGCGAACACGCTCACTCTGACCCTTTTTGAATTATTAAGCATCAGTTTGGCCAAATTTATAGATGCTCCAGACTGCCTGCTCAGTCTATTCAATTTTGCTCTACGAAAAGGATTCGGACTATTTTGGGCAATCGTTGATGCACCAAACGCACCAAATTAATTCGATTGGATATGGTAGCCCCAGAGCCCCGTTAGCCACCGGGCAAGCCCGGCGCCCAGGTTCCACCGCGAGGAGGTGGGGATGGGTACATCCTGAACACCCAGGTTCTGGAACCCCCCAGGTTCTGGAACCCGGGTTGACAAGATATACATAACGCTTTGCATTGATACTACTGTGACGTCCGCTGAACCTTACGGTACCTCCTACTCCTCCCGGCAGAGCCGCAGACACCACCGGCCGCCATTGCAGAGACGAGCATACCGACACACGGTAACATAAACCGATCGCCGTGCTAAGGCAGCCACCCTCGCACCAAGATGTTGGACCACACGATCGTGTCACGACGCGTACCTGTCGGATAGCTGGTGCACGAGCGAGCCACACTCTCCGCACGAGGTCCATTCCATGTACTACGAAGAGTCGCCCGCCGTTACGCACCCGTATCCGTACTTTACATACTGTTATAATTAAAATTAAGCAAATTCTCGAATTTAAGCACACTACAATCGAGGTACATGCATGACATAGCACACACAATTTAGCATAAGGCATTTCATGTGTAATCCTAATTTTTAGAGCGTACTTAACCGAAATAGGAAATAAGAAAAGCGCACGAGCGAGCGCCCGACGCCGTGGCTCAGACCGAACGCGCGCGCCCCTCCATGATCATCCAACCCATTCCGCGGGCCGAACGTCCGCTCCACTCTGGCGCCCTGCGACTCGCGCGCCACGCGATCTGAGGAGGTCGCTAGTCCGCGGGCTGAAAGTGCAGTTCGAGTCATTCGCTCCAAACGTGCGGACCTCTCTCAGATATAATTCAAACCAAGTTTGTGTCATCCGCTCCAAGCGAGCAAACCTCTCTCAATTATAAACTCTAATTCAATCCGATTTCGACTATTCCAACTCAAGTTCCTAATTCTAACCCTAATTATACGCTAAAATCATCGAATCCTAATACTTAGTCAACTTTAGCATTTGGGAAGTAACCGTGTAGGCTTAGTTTTATTTAGAAAATACTTTATTTTACCACTACTTACAATTCTCATTATTCTAAACATTCCTTGTCTTACTATTATTATAAATTCATTTATTACGAAGTCTTCCATGAGATCACGCGTCTTCGAGAACATTCACGAGCTCTGACCTTTTGTCAAATTCGGTAATCGGCCAGCTAAAGTGGACCACCGTTTAACTGCATCGACCCACATCGAGACTAGAGCAAAGACACACGTCGATTTTCTATATTCCTGGACTAGTAAGCTAGAGCGGACCACCGCTTAGTGGACACGTGTCTGGATCCGACTCGAATGCGCCGTTCCGGCATATCCAAACGAACTCGCCGCGCGGGAAGGAAAAACTTCTTACGTTCACCGGTGCGTAAATACATTGAAGCAACCATCGACTCGTGCATATATCACTGCACCGTCTCTTCTGTCGCTGCACACTGGCCACACAGCCGTCCTGCACCGCCGCATCCATCGCCGACACGCACTGGAGTGTAGCCTACCTAGGTACTCGTCCCGTTGACGATTCCTTCTCACTGCTTGAACACAGGGACCATATCCGACGACGATCCGAGTCGACGACGATATCTGCAACAAGGATATTGATTATTAGCAGCTATCAAGACACCAAAGAAGAGTCAACGTTTTCTTATCCTCGTCCGTGCCTTTTCGATCCGTGTTTCGCGAGCATATAGAACCCGGACTTCAACGCAAATGTGCGAGCCGAACCGTTTGTGGCTAAGTGCCTCTCCGGCCAACGGTTAGTTATCCGCGATCTGAGACCTCACATTACTTCTTATCATGAGATATAAAAATGAGATGCGATTTCACGTTTAATGAAGCATTAGAACTCCATTGCTTCAAAACTCAAACATCAAGAAACGCTATGCAGCAGTAAAGAACTGTGACATTTACATTCTGTAGTAGTATTGACGACATATACATAACGCGTTGCATTGGTATTGCATCTTATCATGAATCATAGGTATGAGGTGTGATATCGCGCTCTATGATGCATTAGAACTCTATTGCTTTGACACGTAGACATCTAGAAACGCTGTAGCGTAGCAAGCGAATCTTTTGTTATATGTAACATTATATATGTAATGCACGTTTGTTATGTAATACTCAGATTTGCAATCCTCAGATTTTTTATACGTTGGCAAAGCAACTTATTCGATTGATATATATTTATTAAGCATAGATATAAATAATTAGAAAAATGTTATTAAAACAATATTAAATATGTTGTTGTTATTATATATTTAAGGTCTGAAGGTGTAGATGCAATTAGTGTCCGATGTTTTACGTAATCCAATCGACGTATCGCGTGAGGCTATGAAATATGAAAACCTTTTACCATTCCTCGACTCCTTTCCATGTTAAATGAATGATTAGTTTTGCAGGACAAGAAGCCTGAATTAGTGATATAGTCAGTCTGCGAACAAAAGTAATTTGTAAGTAATATATTTTTTCTCTTTGAAATATTTGCCTTTGCATAGATCGGAACGTACAGATATAATTGCCTGTTTTATATCCATTTCGGTTCAATCCTATTATAGCTTTCGATCATTTGTTTGATCATTGATATACATTTTATATCAACCGTCCGAAGTATGTAAGCAGATTTTAATGCTCTATAAATCTCATTATGCTTATCTGCTTCTACGCTTTAAATGAATGAGATTTCTACACTTCCCTACAAGGGAATAACGTGTCTAGATGTCAACGTGTCGAAGCAATAGAGTTTTAGTACATAATTTGACGCGATGTCGCATCTCATTTCAATGTTGCGTGAAGGGATGTAATGTTCAATGCAACGCGTTTTGTGTATCTACATCTACTGTCACGCCCGGCGAAATAATTTTCCGTTTATCCGGAGGCTTCACGACACTAGTCTCTTTGTTCCAGATTCGGTCTGCGAAAACGCGTCACGACCGGATCCGACTATTTCTGCTTACGCGGCACGAGCAAAACACTTGCGATTCGTGGATAATAGAAGTAGTAATTCTTATCTCTCGCTGGTGTCGTATTCGATACGTCAGTAGAATTCTCTCCGTGGATCGTTGACTGGTATCGATGTAGTTGTTGGCCTGTTAACGGAGACTGATATTTCAATCAGCTTTCAGCAAAGCGTGTAAGGCCGGCTCGGATGCGAAGCGGATTCGGCAGGGACCGTGGATAATGCAGCAGTCTCGGCTACAGAAAAAGGAGACTCGGCGTTGCTGCAG
This sequence comes from Xylocopa sonorina, assembly GCF_050948175.1. Taxonomy (NCBI): domain Eukaryota; kingdom Metazoa; phylum Arthropoda; class Insecta; order Hymenoptera; family Apidae; genus Xylocopa; species Xylocopa sonorina. Next base: position 637,783 of record NC_135210.1, on the reverse strand, counting down.
ACTTCGTAGAGCTAGAGCTGAACCGGTGCGAAGGAGAGAGGTCGCAGGTATAGGGGGATCCGGGATACGTTACCCACGTACTCAAGCACAAGTGAATGAAGGAAATTCCTCCTATACGCGCGTCGTGTTCTTCGCGAACCAGAATCACGTCCCATTCACCAAGTTTCTCTGTACTAACAGACAATGGTCGGAAGGATAACCGGCGGTACGCTCTATCGCAACTATGCCAATCTGAGTTCTATACTCCTTTGAGGTGTTGGGCTACCCAGTTGTATGGAAGTGACACGTGGAAGTATTCCTAGATAAGAGTTGTATTAAACGCGAGAAATAGTATTTAGATTTAGTAGATTTAGGAACTAGTAGATATGGTAATGAACTTGTAAACAGGATATAATAAAATAAATGGAATATATTCTAAGTTAAAACTATACAAAGTCAAAATTATTCTAAGTTATAACTTATGAAATAGAAATAATAGCGCCTAGCATAATCCCCACATATAGGCGGGTAATGGCTCGGGTATATGATATGGTACTGGAGGATTCGACTCCATGGAGTGGGATCTCAATGTAGACTGAATCTCTGGAGTAGCGTCTCGGACATCCTCGGTTCGCGTGGCGCTTCGGTCGTTGTCGCTCGTAGTGGAGAGCGCGTGGTCCAGCGAGTGGGAACACGCGGAACGTCGTAGAGATAGCTGTGTGTGTCTTTCGCGCAGGTGCGTCTTAATATCTAATCTCATATGTACGGAATTAGAATTACGTGTTTCTTGTGGTGTGTTACAATATGTGTCATGAGAACTTACATCTAGGGTATGATACAAGTACATAGATATAACATTAGAAATAATATAGAGGTCCTGGCAATGAAGGTTCCTTGAACCGAAACACTCCCCATTCCAGCGGCGGGCTGCTGCTTCTTTCATCTGGCCGGTGTCCTCAGTGCGAAGGAGGCGGGTATATTCGTAGGTGGGAGCGAGAGGGCGACGTGTATAGGTGCGAGTGAGACAGAGTTGTTCTTTGGTGCAAGCGAGACAGAGCTGCTCGTTGGTGCAAGCGAGACAGCGATGTGTATTGGCGCGCATGAGACAGAGGTGCTTGTAAGTGCGAGTGAGCACGTGGACATGTAGACGTGCACGGCAGGTTCACTGCGTGCAGGGATTGATGCAGGAGGCGGCGAAGAGGCTGATGGGTGGCAGGCGCAGATCCTGACGTTACACTACAAATCAAAAGAATGTAAATCGCACACTTCCTTGCTACGGGATAGTGTTTCTAGATGTCCACGTATCGAAGCAATTGACTTCTGCTGCTTCATAAAACGCGATATCGCATCTCATTTCTATGTCTCATAATAAGATGTAATGTTCAATGCAACGCGTTATGTATTTCTTGTCAACAATTGAAAAGGATGTAAATCACACACTTTCTTGCTACGGAATAGCGTTTCAAGATGTCTACGTATCGAAGAGAAGTAGTTCAACTGCTTCATACAGCGCGATATCGCATTTTATTTCAATGTTTTACGATAGGATGTAATATTCAATGCAACGCGTTATTTTCATCTCGTCCACACTTCAAAAGATTGTATATCTCACTTCCTTGCTACTAAATGGAGTTTCTATATGGCTACGTTTCGAAGCAATAAAGTTCCAATTCTTCACAAAACGCGATATATCATCTCATTTCTGTGTCTCATGATAGGGTGTAATATTGAATGCAACGCATTATATTTATGTGCTTGCACCCTTCACAAGAATGTGAATCCCACACTTCCATGCTATGGGATAATGTCCCTAGGTGTCAGCATATCGTAGCAATAGGGTTTCAATTCTTCATTCAACGCGATATCGCATCTCATTTCAATGATGCATGTCAAGATGTAATATTCAAAGCAACGCATTTTGTTTGTCTGCTTCTACTGTTTTAATAGAATGTGTGTGCTACACTTTTTTGCTTAGGTATAGCGCGATATCGCATTTCATATCAACAGTTCAAAGGAACTTAGTATGTTGTGGAGCTTTATGCATCGCATTATGCTTGTTTGCTTCTACACCTCCAACGAATGTGAATCTTAAACGTCCTTGCAATGGGATAGCGTTTCTAAATGTTTATGGGCCGAAGCAATAGAGTTATAATACTCTATTCATCGTGATGTCGAATCCGAATTCAAAGTTTCATGATAAGATGTAATATTCGTCGTAACGCGTGATGTTCATCTGCTTCTACCCTTCAAAAGTATGTGAATTCTACAGTTCCATGCAACAGGGTGGGGCTTCAAAGATTGTACGTATCAAAGCAATGGAGTTCTAATGCTCGATGCAATGCGATGGCTCATCTCACTCCAGCGTTCCAAAGTAAGTTGATTTGAAAGAATGTGAATTCCACAATTCTATGCAACTAGATGGCGCTTTATAGTGTCTGCTCATCGAAGCAGTTGTTTTCTAGTGTTCCATGCAATGCAATGGCATATCTCATTTCAGCGTCTGAAAGTAAGTAAGATGGTATCCTCTATGCATAGCACTATGCTTATCTGATATTATACTTCATTAGAATGTGAAGTCCACAGTTCCATGCATTAGGATTGCCCTTTAATGAGTCCGCTTGTCAATGCAATAGAGTTCCAATACTGCATGCAATGCGATGGCGCAACCAATTTCCACGTTTCATAGTAAGTATGCTGTATTCTTCTATGCGTACCATTATGCCTACGTGATTCTACATTTCAAAAGAATGTGGATTCTACTTATCCATGCAACGCGATGGCAAGAGCTTATTCGCTAAAGCGTCCCATTTTCATGCCGCATTTCTTGTATCGCATATTGTATATTGTATCTTATATCGTGAAGCGGGCGGCGATCCCCGGTGATTCGCGGCGTGTTACGTAATTTCCCATAGCTCTTGTTAGTTAAACCCACGTCGAGGCCATAAATAAAGAAGCCGTGACTTCAGTATCCCACGACCCGAGTGTGTGTACTCGGCTAGGCGTAGTCGAGAGGAGGAGCATTTCGAAGTTTCGAGGGTTGTTCCGCCCCGGATTTTCTGAGGTCGTGTAGACTATTTCTTTGCTGCTTTCTGCGCAGCTGACGCCCAAGAAACTAAGACTCGCAGTTTCGAAATACCCCCCGTTTCGGTGATTATTTTTGCGTTCGCGAGCTCGTGAAAGGTTGTACGTTAGCGGATACCTTGTTGTTCCTTCTTTCGACTACGTCTAGCCGAATGCGCAAATTCGGTTCGCGGGATACTGAACTCACCGCTTCTTTTTATATTGCCTCGACGCGGAATTACTAATAAGGACTACTAACTGTTACGCGGTACGCCGCGAATGACCTGGGATCACCACCAGTTATACGATATAAAATACAATGCATAATATCAAAAATGCGGCAGGAAAAACGGGACGCTTTAGCGTATATGCACTCACGCTCTCCTTTTCAGGCTCCTGAATGCTGATTCTTTCTCTCTCTCTCTCTCTCTCTCTCTCTCTCTCTCCTTTACTTTCTTTCGTTCTCAAAACCGCTCGCTTATCAAATCCGGCTCGTCGCTTGCTAACTCGCTCGCTCAATGAATCCGCTGGTGATCCTCGGATCTCCTAGATCCTCCTTAGGACACCTTGGTGGGGTAGGCTGTACGCTTCGATATTGTTCGGTGCATCGATCGGTGGATTTCGGGGATTTTCTCTTCTCGCCCCCTCGGGTGTCTCTGGGGGGGGGGGGGGGGGGGTCCTTCTGATCATTTGATCTGCGGCGCGTATCGCGCGCCTCGCTTTCCACGGCTCACCTGCAGGTCCGCTGTACTCTTGAACTTCTCTTTTAGTGTGTTCAGGGGGGGGGGGGGGGAGTTCTTCTCATACCCAAAAACCATCCTATGCGTCTCCATGGACGATGGCAGCGGTAATATCTTCGCAGGGCCTTGGATAATATCCCTTAGATTTAAGGTTCTTTTTCTCTTATTCACTTTTCGACTCCGCCACCGTCGAGCCCGTCCCGCTACCTTGGCGCATAGCCCTTCCGCGATCCCGCGGTCTGCTTATCCGATGAAGGGACGTCTTCTGGATCGTTTCTTCCATCAGCACGCCAGTCTAATCCTTAAGATAAAGAGAGAAGAGAAAAAGGAGGAGGGAAGGGGAAAAGGTTCTACCATCGCGTACCTCACGCTTCTCACAAATACAGCTATCGCGATGGTCCGCGTCGCGCTTCTCGCATGGGTGATGATCAGCGAGCTAAGCTAACCGAAGCAGGGGGGGGGGGGGGGTGAAGCGAGTCTTGTGATGACACCACGTCACAATATGTTCCTTATAATATATTTGGTTTTCTGTAATTTAGCCAAAAAACAATGTTTACGATGTCGGCAGATGAATGTATTTGCCTTAGGATTCCAAGAGCTGACAATTTTGAAAGTAGAATATTTCTTTACTCTGCTAACCAAATCATTGCAAACATTAAGTAAAGTACGTGCCTTTCAAAACAGTCAGATGCAAATTACGATACAACGTATCTGAGAAATGGTATGTGTCACTCTTTTTTAATTTCCGTTTATTTAATCAGAGAAAATTTAATTGAAATATCCGCAAAATTTAAGGACAAAAAAGTTATTATAATCTTACGCAACATATATGATGGTGATAAAGGATAACTATACGGAACTGAAAATGGAAAGCAGTGAGCAGAAAAAGAAACTGCTAGAACTACAAAGTAGATGGATACATCCCTCAAATGATGCTTCTACGTCAATAAAATCAGTTAAACAAAGAACTATTGCAGAAATCAGGTATAATCAATATTACTTCTGCACAAAAGCTATTATATAATTGGACCGAAATGGATATAGAAGAGCCAATTATATCTATACGTTCTATTCTATGCAAAGGCAAATATGCCAAACAGAGAAAATGTATTACTTACAAATTACTTATGTTCGCAGAGATCTCACTAATTCAGTCTTCTCGTCTTGCAGAACTAATCATTCATTTAACATGGAAAGGGGTCGAGAAATAGTAAAAGGTTATTACATATTTCATACCCTCACTCGATACGTCGATTGGATCACGTAAAACATCGGGCACTAATTTCATCTACACCTTCAGACCTTAAATATATAATTTCAACAACATATTTAATACTGTTTTAATAACATTTTTCTAATTATTTATGTATGTGCCTAATAAATATATAATAATCGAATAAGTTGCTTTACCAAAGAATAAAAAAAACTGAGGATTACAAATCTGAGCATTACATAACAAACGTGCATTACATATATAATGTTACATGTAACAAAAGATGAAGACCAAAATATCATACGTAAGTAGAATCCATAATGCGCACATAGGGATACAGAAACGGCAAAAATTCCAAACAGTAATTAACAAAATTCAAAAAGGGGGAGTGAAAATCTATCTCCTTAATGATGATAAGAAACAAGTCTGCCTCATGCACTACTATATCCCAAGCAACCAGCGATTGGCACGCCAATGACAACGGATGGAACGAATTCCGTGACAGAAGTGTGCAAAGGCAGTGCACCTACACAGCTCTCGTAACGGCATACTATTAGTACTGGGGCGACACTCGTATCACGGCACTACTAGTGCACCGCGCTATAGCACACTGGCTACACGGCCGTGGCAATGACACTATCAGCTCACCATAGCTACACGCGTGGTAATGGCGCAGGATGACACTTATTAATGGGAAAGCTGTTTCCATAAAAATTATAAACGAATATGAAAAATGACTAATCTAAGCAATTTATTTATTTTGATTCCAAAATAGATACACCGACACGAAACAAAGACATAAGAACTCGATTTTATTATTTTCGGTAAACTATCTAGATACGGCGATTTTTTCCATAGAGTCGTTAATTACTTTATCATAAAAATGTATACATTTGAGAGTTATATTAAATACGGTGACCGCATGTCATTAAAGAAATTACACAAGGCGAAGTTAGGGATGCAACAGCATGACTTGTTATTTTATAAGTAATATTTTATTTTATAAATAATATTTATAGTATATGACGGGATGAAAGAAATATACATGACTCGCTCAATAACTATAAATATAGGAAAATGACTATCAAAATATCTATCAATACTCATATTGTACAACATCTACTGACATCTAAAGGTTTTAATTTGGATGAAAGCACAGGTTCCCCATTGCCAAATGTGACCTTACGTCATTGCTGAGAAGATTCATGAATGGAGCGATGACACGCGTGTCACGATGGTGCTGGTGCTGCGCGATTCACACGGCGTGTTACGCTTGTCTAGAACGTGCTGGTAAGACGTTCTAGCATTTTAGCTAACGAATCCGGTCACAGATGGCTTCGCATCAGCTGACACTCCTCGGAAGTGGCAATATAGTGCCGGTATGGTGTCGCCATCATCTTGCCGTTTGTTATCAGGGATGCTTTTTAGAGCATTATTCGAAATTGAATTTGAACACATAGTTACTTAATCGTGAATTACATAATTATACATGACTGCATGAAAACAATATCATACACTTTTATAATCAATGCGATACAAGAATATATGACGAAGAACTATCCACTCGTATCAGGAGTAAAAACAGTGTTTAGTGTGCAAGGTTCGTTGCAAAATATAATTAAGCAGTTAATATATCAAATGACAGCACATAATATAATATATTACTGAAAGTATAATGATATGAAAGGCAAGAAAAACATATTTATTTGTTAGATGATGTTTATAAATTCAAATTTAGAGGTCCAAGTCACAATTAATAAATTATTGTTTAACAAGGTGATTTAATGTTGTTTCAAATAGGCGTAAAGAACTAGCTGGTATTTCTGTCAATGTAATTTCATTTGCGCTGGATTTTACTATAGTAAAAACACATTTGCAATCTAAGTAAGGTTTCATGAGATCTGGTGCATTTTCCAAATTTTAGAAAGGGATGCTGCTAGTAGTAGTTGATTCAGCACTATGTCATAAACATATACAACAAGCAAACCAACGTAAACTGATTTAAAATGTTCAAAATTATATAAATTAATCTATTACACTTTTATAATCCATGTAGCGCTTCTGTTCTTTGTAGCTTAAAAAGAATCTTGAGAATATAACGCAATGTAAAGAAGTTTGGAAAAAAAGAAGGCAGGCTTTAATCCCAAATAAAGGAACCTTGGATCTGTTGTATCGTGGTTACCGGTGTGCTGTGTTAAGGGATATGATATCAGTTTTAATTTTCTAAACAGGATTCAATTCAAAAAAAATCTGGAGTCAACACATTGTAATAAAAGTTCTTCCAGTGAAAAATTCTGTATGCAGTGAAGTAGTAGCTTCACATCCCCTTGATTTTCTACAGAAAATCTTATGCGGTTTTACTCGATTGACTAGAATCGAAACTACGAAACCTATTAGGTGGTATTTCTGCAAATGCTACCATACACACACACGCACACGTGCGCACACACGCGCAAACGCACACACGAATTCCATTAAAATTAAAGATACTGTGTATGTATTGGAGGATGCGTACAATAAAAAATGATTATTACATGGATAAATTGTAGAATTCCATTTGCAATTGATAATTAAATTATGAACATTTATATGCTTTTATCAGAAATTTAAATACGTCAAAATTGCAGCACGTAGGTGTGTAAATATCACATTGTGATCTCATTTCATTTTGGCCGTTATAAATAAGCAATCCATCATAAAGCTTGATAATCTTTCAACTATAAAATAACTATGAAACATTAGATTTCCTGCTGGTGTTTGCCTATTTTATCATTTTCGGAACCTGTGAAGCAGCTAGAATTATAATAACAAAGTACTTTATATCTTTGCTCATTGTTTCCAATGAAAATATGAAATATGAATAACTCTATTCATTTTATTATAAATGTATGAGTAAAGTTCAATCTACATAAATAAATATTTTCAAACGTAATTTATTTAGTTTTTATCATTTAGCGTTACAAAATATATTACAAAATATATAAAAATATATTTTACTTTAGTGTTTTTAATATTTAAAATATTTTATATTATCATATTAAACTTTTACAAAAAGTAACAAAATTTTTATAAGTAGGAATAATTTTTCCTTAATTAGTTAATATGTCGGTTGTTTTTAAGAAGACGGTATTTAATTTTTCAAAGTAAGTTTCGACTTTAAATTGACCATTAATTTCATTAATTTCATTGCTTTTCGTAGATCACCGCTAATTTCCAACTTTCCTACTACAGCTTTGTCGATGCAAGTTTTAATTCTCCGAAAGATATATAATATTATGTTACTAGTAAAATTAATTTCCATTTCTAATTAATTTGAACGGAAAAAATATATTTTTTTTATGAGAAAGCATTGCGAGAAAATGTTGAGAATCCATTGTTAATGTATCTAGTGGTTGACTATGTTCTCCTCTCCCTGCCGCACCTATTTACCTTTTTTAAGATCCAAATACCGTGTACAAGTTTCGGCACCTTTAAAATTTACGAAATTTTTGCAAAAATGATGTTAATTAACTTTTGAATTATGTGTGCTTGAGCAATTAACCAGACTGATCTATGATGTGTTGTAATGTACGAGGATTAACAAATTTTTTTTTAATATAATGAACAATATAATATTTGAGCTTACAGTTTCGTTAACAAACTCGCTGTTTATGTTAGTTTGAATGTCAATTAATATTTACATGATCTTTTCCTCTGATTTATCTGTATAATTTGTTTGTTCGATTCAATTGTTGTTTATAGTTATCCAAATGTGTATGTTCCAAATTCTCCTCCAGGAAGGAATCAGGCACCAATTTATCTTATCAATAATATTTATATTCTGTAAAGTAAATTGATTTGTTTACTAAAATATAAATTATACATTCATGTATGAATTGTAAACCTTTAGTTAATTATTCACACCTGGATTACATGCATAATACGGGTAAAATCAGACATTCCTTCAGTTTTTTATTACTACCTCATCGATTAAAGACTGCTTAGTAACAGATTTACTGTCTTTGCAAAATAAAAGCGTACATTGCATCATCCATTATTTCCAGCTTCACACTATAATTTTGTGATTCTGGCTGGCGTTACTTGTGATTAATAATCCATAAATTATGGACGACTGGAGTTACCAACAACCGATAACGTATGCTATCACACACGGCTGGTGTACCAATAGTAGGTAACTCAAGGCTTATCAACGACTAGAGTTGCCTGCGTTTGGTAACTCACAATATATCGGCAGTAGGTGATGCATGCAGTCGAGAACTCATGATATTATAACGGTTGGTATTGCTAATAGTCGATAATTCAAGAATTATCGAGGAATGGCATTGCTAACTATCGATAATCCATCTCTTATTTGGCTTAACTTAATCCAACATCCTCTAAACTTAATTTAAAGCAAAATAACCGCAGTTACACCTAATCTGACTTAACCTGCCTTAATCCGAATCTAACCCAACCTAACACAATCTAACTTTACCTTTTTTAAACATATACAAATCAAGCCTACGCTTTCCTAAGTCTAACCCAACATAACCGAGCAACCTACAAACATTCTCAAACATAAAACAACCTAACCTAACATAGCATAACCTGATCTAACGTAACCACACTTCCATCTGGAGACGGAAGCAACCTTCGCAGCTTTCCCAGGGATAAGGCTATGCAGTAAGCCTTCCGCAGTTACGGAGATCCGCTCCGATTGAACGTTTATTCACGTAATGTGATGTAATGGTCGGCTGGTTCAATCGGAGCGAGTCCACATCGAATACAGGAGCGCCTTCGGCGGAATGAAAACGAGCAGTCGGAAGAAAATAAAACTTTACTAAAAAATCGTACGGAAATCCGATATATCGACGCGTATCTATTATATATCTAACTAAAACATAACTCGAAAAATGCAAAGGATAAGAGAGAACATTCTCCAATATATGACATATATAAGTTAACGGATGCAGAAGAGAATACTCGAACTCGGTGTAGCGAAACCGGGGTGCCATTCTAAAGCAATCGCATAACGCCGATTCCGGGATGGTGTAGAGAGGGAATGTGGAGGACGGAAAGCATAGAATAACAACAATGTAACTAAAGAGAAAGAAAAAGAAAATCTGCGGAAGCATTGCATTTATTGAGAGGAAATCCTAGAAATATCAAACAACAGATTATATACCATACCGTTGGGGCAAGGTACAACGAAATAGACGATATCATGAGAGAAAGTAAAAAAATCAAGAAACTTAAAAAGAAAATATTAATTTAGATTGAAAGAATCAATATCACTGATCGCGGCAAACTTAATGGAAAACGCGTGACTACGAATCGGTTAGAGTATAAAATAGATGCTAGTCCCGATTCGAGTGGCCCTAGGAGTTCCTCGCTCGCATCAGTGCAGACAGTAGGATGACGGAGGGCCTGCAGCCCCCATCCCCAGCGTGAGCGAGGCTGCTTGCATATGCTGCTGAGACGTGCTGCTGGCTCACGATTCGGAATCAGCGCCATCGGATCCTGGCAGATGATTAAAGTTTGGGCAGGTGGTTCGGAGCTCCCTGTCGATGACACAAAAGGATGGGGAAATGGAAAAGCATACTAATAGATAAAGGAGAAAAAGAATGCCTCTGGAGGAAGCACAGACACGGAAGGAGAAGCATCAGGACCCGAAGTAAGTGCAGGTAAGCTACCGATAAGAATAACGCCTACATTGTTAAATAGACAAATAGGCAGCCATACATCAGACGTAACGACAGATATTCTGAGCCAGGATACGGCGAAGCTAATGACATATTACGAAACGCTATTGGAAAACATCAGGCATATAAAAAAAAACTGACATCGAACACTTGATCGAACTAGTGGCGAACGGTACAGAGAAAAATGAAGCAACTAAAGGAACAGAAAGCATTCGAGGACAGGCAGTAGGATGAGGAGAAGCAGGAAAAACGACAGAAATACGAAAAGATGACGCAAGGAAATCGAGAGCGGGCGATATAATTCTAGAATTTAACAAAAAAACAGGCATAGAAAACAAAGTAAAGGAGATAAAAGGAACTGTGAAAAAAATATTCGAAGTAAAACATACGAGTACGAATATAATGCTCCAACTAAGGGACATATACCCGTTAGGCGACTGGAGAAGAAATGAAGGAGTACATAAAACGAATACGGAAACTAATCGAAGGAAAGGATAGCGGTATAAACGACAAGTTGTTAAAACAAACGGGGAGCCAACCGAGTTGCTTCAACTGAACTTGGACAGGAATACAGTAAAAGGCTGGAGAAGGTCAAATGACTCAGAATAGCATTAACACCTTGTACCTGCAAAGTGCTACGGAGAATGGAGAGATGCTTCAAATGCCATAAAGTGGGACATATCGGCAGAAGTTGCGAAGAAGTCAAAGGTAATAAGGGAATCTACAGAAAATGCCGATCCCAGATTTATACGATGATTGGTTGCATCGCGAATAAACCGAAATGTATCATCTGCAGCGAGGCAGGAAGAAGGAACCCGTACATCAGACCCGTTACCCGAGCTTTAATTGTGCGGTATACAGAAAGTCGCAGATAGAAAGAAGGAGAAACGAATATGGAATTGAAAGTCCTACAAATTGATCTGAATAAATGCCGAATTGTGCAAGATATCATGCAGCAAATGCGAATGAGTCAAGAGACTGACGTGGTAATAATATCGGAAGCACACAAGACGGAAGAATACTGACTGCTAGGCGAGAACGGTGACGTTGCGATATGGATAACCGGCGTTAATTGAAAATGTTTCACGTATGGCACCACGTACTCCCCGACCGGAATCGTTCATGCAATGGTCGAAGGAACAAAAGCTGTAAGCTGCTACTGCTCGCCGAGCAGGAACGGAATGAAACCGAAGAATATATAAACCAAACTGAGGTTAACATAGAAGATGTAGCGAAAACAAACTGAATAATAATCGCGGGTGATTTGAACGGAAAATCGGTAATCTGGGGTAGTAAGAAGAACAACCATAGAGAGAAAAAGATCTTCAAAATGGCTCTAAGGGACGGTCTAATCGCGACGAATCCGAAAGAAGACTATACATACTTTAAGTACCGAAACAAATAAAAAATAGACATAATGTTGATAGGAGGTAGCACATACGCTAAGTTGCGTAACGCAGAATTGTTTGAGATATTTTCAGCGTCGGACCATCAATACGTACTATATACCTTCTAGAGTACGAATTACAAGAATAACGAAGAGGGATTTGCAAGCCTCGATGGAAAGAACGCGAACTGGGACGATGCAAATAAATGAATTAACTTATATAATATATAGATTTTATTTTTATTTAGAGGGGATGATCTATTTTTAAGTAACTACAATATATAATAAGTATAATTATACAAACCAATTTCAAATATTTAATTAAAACATCATGAAGTGATATGAAATTAGATAGGATTTTAGATGTAATGGATATGTCAAGGAGATATTGTATTTAGAATTAACTAAAACACAAAATATGTATTAATATTTATACCAATTTGAAATATTTGCTTGAAAAATCATGAATGCATGTGATCCAGCGAGTGGGGGATTAACGGACCATTCTGAGGAGCATCCGGTCCAGGAAGTGGGGACTCGCGTCTCTTGGTGAGACTAGCGGCGCGTCTTTCGCGTTTAACTTATGAAAGAGTATAATGAAGTAGTATAGCATGAACTTACTGTTACGTGTGTGTTGTTCGTGTTTTGCATTGTTAACGTGTGTAACTTGGATTTATAAATTCTTATATGCAGCAATACATTAGCCTGGATATAGTATATATATGTATGTAAGAGACTTAAAAGTAGAATACAGGTTCTGGTAAAGTCGGCTCCCAGAATTGGAAGAGTCCCCATTGAGGTAATGGGCTACGACTGCGCCTTTCAGCAGGACGAAACCACCGTTGCGATGTAGACGGGGGTGCTCGTCTTTGGTGCGATCGAGACAGATATGCTCGTTAATGGGAGTGAGACAGTAGTGCTCGTCGGTGAGATTGAAACAGCGATGCTTGGTGTGAACAAACCATGTATACTGGTCGGTTCGAGTGACACAGCGGTACTTGCTGCGTGTGAGCGCGCGCAGGTGTGCGCGGGTGAACGGTTGCCGGTTGCCGGTGCTGTTGACGTGCGCGGCATGTTGCCCGAGTCCTGGAGTTGATGATGGAACTGCGAGAACGCTCATGTGTGGAATGAGTGGCAGGCGGTACGCACGACGTTACACTTAGAAGCGCTATCCCGTTGCATGAATTTATAGATCTCACATTCCTTTCCAGAGCAGCAGCAAATAAGTATAGTGCAATGCATAGAACATTACAAATAACTAACCTTGAACCGTTGAAATGAGATGGGCACTCAGGTTACATGAAGTTTTAGAACTCCTATGCATTGGAACGCAGACACTACGGAACGTCATCACATTGCATGCAACCGTAGGAATCATAAGATTCGTAAGTATCGAAGAAATAGAGTTCTAACGCTTCATGTATCGCGATGAGACATTTTATTCCAATGTTTCAAAGCAAGTAAGTAGTAATGCCTCATAGTGTCGGTGTGCCAAAGCATTACAGTTCTTATGCATCATAGATAGCGATAACGTATTTCATGTGAACGTTTCAAAGTAGGTGAGTTGTAACGTACTTTGCAACGGATTACGCTCATCTGCTTCTACACTTCAAAATAATGTGAATCCTAGCCTTCCATGCAACGGCATAGCGTTTCTACATATCCACGAGTCGATGCAATAGAGTTCTAGTATTTCATTCAGCACGATGTCTCACCTCATTTCTATGTTTCATGATAAGATATAATATTCTTAGCGGACCGTTATGTATACCTCTTCTACATTTCAAAAGAATGTAAATGCCACACTTCCATGCTAGGAAATAGCGTATCCAGATGTCTACGTATCGACACAACAGAGATCTAATGCTACTTAAAACGCGATATCACATCTCACATCTATGTTTCATGATAAGATATAATATTCATTGCGAAGTGTTTTGTATACCTCGTCTACAGTTCAGGAGAATGTAGATGCCACACTTCCTTGCTAGGAAATGCGTTTCCAGATGTCTACGTATCGAAGCAATGGACTTCTAATGCTTCATAAAACGCGATATCGCATCGCATTTTTATGTTTCGCGATACGATGTAATGTTCAATGCAACGCGTTTCGTGTATCTTCATCTACAGTTCAAAATTTTGAACTGCAGTCGGTGACCCGTATTGCAGCGGCGTACGGCTGGAACGGCAGATCGGTGATTGGAATCAGGCGCCAGGTAGACTGATCCTGGCTAGCGGGTATCGAAGCTGGAATTGGACGATCGTTTGCTCAAACGGGGCGTACGGCAGCGAAGACTTCCTTGACAGGAACGGGAAGAACTCTGCGATGGTCCGAATTTTCGGCTGCACCAGCCACGTATTTATGCACAAGTTGTCGGATATATTCCTTCCTCCCCGCGCGTCGTGTACGCTTTACCCGAGAAGCGAAGCTCATCACAAGTACTTGCACTTCGCTAAAGCACGGTACGTCTAAGCGCTGGTTCGCTCTAGCTTATCGGATGTCCGTAGGTGCTAGACTACTTGACACAACAGAAATAAAGTAAGAGCGGCCAAGCGTTGGTTCGCTCTAACCGTCCAGCTTTAAGACCGTTGAACTTGATTTGTTAGGAGCAGTAGTTAATCTCGAGCGTACCCGTGGAATGCAATGTTAAAGGAACTTGTATTTGAAATAGAATAAAGACTTTGAATTTGGTATAAACTAAGATATATTCTTACTTGAATATCCTAATCCACTTATTCTAAGTTACTAAGTACTATATAATAAGAAAATGGAAACAGAATAAAATATGGACTCCACTATGGTAGATGCGAATGAGTCGGATGCATCGAACTGGGAGCTCGTATACCTGAAAGCCAACTGTTCTGTTCGAGTCGGAGATCGAGACTCCTTAGATCCAACTGCTCTGTTCGAATCGGTGAATGAGACTGAGACTGGATCGGCGCGTTCGCGACCTCCTCGGGTCGTGCGGCACGCGAATCGCTATGCCCCAGAGTGGGGATGGCGCGTAGACCAAAGAGCGGGCAGACCGTTCGTGGTGGGGTCGCCCGTGTTACGCGGTGAGCCGCGCACGTCGGCAGCACGCTCGAATGTAAGCGCGTCTTAAACTATACCGCATTTATAAGAACATATTTACAAATATTTACTTAATTCTATGTGTGTGTGGTTTGTATATGTACATCAATGTGTCGTGTGCTTATTCTACCATCGTCGGTACGCGAATAGCGCGTACGGATACGTAATCTGGTGTGTGTGGCGTCGCCTCCACGTTCTGTGACAGCGAATAGGCGGGTTGCCCCCATATAGTTGATCCGGGTGCTAGAGGAGATGCGGATGCCGATCTGGGGACCTCGTGGACGATGACGGTCGTCTGGGGGTGGCAGGTGATACGCCTGACGCCACAGATCACATTCTTTTGCTTTTGGAGTGTAGAAGATATAAACATAAAGCATTGCATTGAACATTACATCTTATCATGAAACTTTGAAATGAGAAACGACATCGCGTAGAATGAAGTATTAGAACACTATTACTTCGACACATAGGCATCTAAAAAAGGTATTCTTTCGCAAGGAAGTGTAGGATTCACACTTATCTGAAGCGTAAAGGCAGATAAACATAACGCGTTGCAATTAAAATTACATCCTACATTAATCATTGAAGTGAGATGCGGCATCACGTTAAATGAGACAACAGAACACTATTGCTTCGAAAAGTAGACATCTAAAAACGCAATGCCCTCGTAAGAAAGTGTACAAATCACATTCTTTTGAAGCGTAGAAGCAGATAAGTGTAATGAGATGTACAGAGCATTAAAATCTACTTAAATACTTTGAACTGTTGATGTGAATTGCGATATCGCATTTTGTGAAGCATTAGAATTCTATTGCTTCGATACGTGTACGTCTAGAACCGCTCTCCCCTTTCAAGGAAGTATGGGATTTAAATTCTTTTGAAGTATAGGTGTGGATACACAAAACGTGTTGCATTGAATATTACATCTTATCATACGTCATTGAAATGAGATGCGACATCGCGTTAGATGAAGCAATAAAACTTTGAAAAGTAGATATCCAAAAACGCAATCCCCTTGCAATTAGGTGCAGAAATCATATTTTTGTGAACTGTAGAAGCAGGTATGCATAATGGGATGTTTAGAGCATTAAATCTACTTACATACTTCGAACTGCTGGTGTGAACTGCGGTATCGCATTTTATGAAGCATTAGAACTCTACTGCTACGACACGTAGACATCTAGAAAAGGTATCCCCTTGCAAGGAAGTGCAGGATTCACATTCATCTGAAGTGCAGTAGCGGATGAACATAACGCGTTGCAATGAATATTCTATCTTATCATGAAACATTGAATTGAGATGTGACATCGCGTCGATGGAAGTATTAGAACTAGTAGTGTAACACCAATGCATTGACACGCAGAAATTATGGGGCGCCATCCCTTTGCTTGGGACTGTATAATACATATTCTTTTGAATGGTAAAAGCAGATACGCATAAGCTACAAATAGAAGATTGCATCTTACCCTTTTAGAAACGATGAAGTGAGATGCGATCGCATTGCATAGAGAATTAGAGCTCCGTTGCACTGTTACATGGGCACTATGAATCCACATCCCGATACATAGAACTGTAGAATTAACAACCATTTGAAATGTAGAAGCAGGTATGCATAATGCTATGCATAGAGTGTTACTGTTTACTTTGTTTGAGGCGCTGAAACGAGATGGGACTTCGCATTGCATGGATCAATAGGACTTTACTCTAGTGAGACGCAGATACTGTGATGCGTCATCCCGTTGCATAGAACTATAAAATTGACATTCTCTAGGAAAGTAGAAGCAGATAAGCATAATGCCATGCATAGAAGATTACATCTTACTTACTTTGAACCCTTGAAATGAGATATGCCATCTCAATGCATGGAAGATTATAATTCTATTGCTATGATACTTTTAATCGTGATCCTGTTGCATGGATCTGTAGAATTCACGTTCTTACGAAGTGTAATATCAGATAAGAATAGTGCCGTGCATAGAAGATTACAGGTTACTTACTTTGATACGTTGAAATGAGATGTTTCATCGCAATGCATGGAGCACTAGAACTCCAATGCTTTAACACGCAGGCACTATGATGCGCCATCCCGTTTGAAGGTACTGTAGAGTTCACATTCCTTTGATTTGTAGTAGCATACAAGGTTAATGTTATTGAAGGATAATTAAATTATCTTAATTTAAATGTTAATCAATTATTCATGTTTCAAATGTTAGGTGCGTGGAATATTCTAGAATGCTAGCGACAGCGAATGTGCGGAATACATGATATTTCGTGTACATGTTTTAAAACGATGAAGCAGTTGTTCATTAGCAGTCCTTGGAGTAATATCTCAGCTGAAAGGAACTATTTAATGATTTACAAAACCATGCAATTGTCTTTAATTAATGAGTTTCCTACAATATGCATTGAAGATTACAGCTTACTTAATTCGATACGTACAAATGAAATGCACAGTCGCATTGCATAGAGCATTAGAATACCATTGTTTTGACAAGCAGACACTGTGAAACGCCACCCTGTTGCATGGAAGTGTAGATTTCACAACCTTATGAAGTGTAGAAGCAGATAAGCATAGTGCTATGCATGGCATGCAATATTACACCTAACTAACTTTGAAACGTTGAAGTGAGATGCGCCAATGCATTGCATGGTGCACTCCAAATCTACTTCTTTGACACGCAGACACTATGCAGACGCACCCCATTGGATGGAACTATAGAATTCACACTCTTGTGAAGTGCATACACAGATAAGCATAATGCTATGCACAGAAGATTACAGCTTACAAAGTTTGTAACGTTGAAACGAAATGGCCCATTGCATAGCATGTAGCATTAGAGCTCTATTGTTACGACATGCAGACAATGCGATGCGTAATCCCGTTTCAAGAAACTGCAGAATTCACGTATTATTGAAGTGTAAAAGCTAACAATCGTAATCCTATGCATAGAATGTTTCAGCTTACTTACTCGGAAACAATGATGTGAGATTCGCCCCTGCATGTCATGGAGCATTGGGATCCTGTTGTTTCAACAGACAGACTGTAGGACGGGCTATCTTGTTGCATGGACAAATAGAATTAACATTCTGTTGAAGTGTAGTGATAGATAAGTATAATGCTATACATAACAGCTTACTGCTGTTGCATTATTTCACATGTCAACGAAGAAACAAAAATGAATCTTGAGTTAGGAAATAGAATGCAGTATATAAACTGTGAAATAGCTCTGTCGGTTCGAGTAGGGTTCACGACTGTTTATACCTAGTGGCCTGAAAGGAAAACATGTGCAGACTTTGCGTCCTCTATTCCTTTTGGAAGGGAGAACCCTATATTTCCTATGGGGTGTCCTCACAGTTATTAGAGCTTTCAAAACGTAAAGACGTACCTTCAAACCTTAAGAATAAAGTTACAGACTATAAAGAACTTTGGACAGTTTTTCATATATATTTACCCATAATTCAATAGGTTATGGGCCCAGTTTACGTATTTTAATAGTATTAACACTTTGGTAGATATTCTTTTTAGTGATAACTTTTGTGTACGTGATTATGTAATTATAAGTGCAATATCAGAAGTATATATAAGTGATTAAACTATTAAAGGAACACCATTAGTGAATATAAACCTTTCCTTATGAAGGAAAAGAGAAATATAAAAAATGCAAAAACCAAGAGGAACATTAAACAATTTGATGGTGATCGCTACGGTATGTAGCAATTGAGAATTGGTGCACTGTTAAGCGAATTGGATAATTATTGATGAACCCATCCTAGTAAAAATAACTGAAAATTGTAGAAAAGCGGAGAGGATGCTGAATATTTAACAGATTCCATTTTGAGCTTTGCAAATAATGCGAAAACTTCTGCTGAAATTTTGCAGAAATTGGATGACATATATGAAAGGGATAGTTTAGCCACGCAATTGGCTGTTAGAGAGAAACTATTAAGTTTAAAACTACAGGGAGAGCAGCCCTTGATCAAATATTTTACAATACTCAACGACATAATCACGGAACTCTTAGCAGCGTGTGCAAAATGAGAAGAAACGGATAAAGCTTTCCATTTACTACTAATCCTTCCAGCGTGCTATGGCGAGTAATTACGGCAAAGGCGCATCTCATTCCAAATATTCAAAGTAAGTAAGCTAAAACTGCTAAGCAAATCATTATGCTTATCTGCTTCTACATTTCCAAAGATTGTGAATTATACATTTCCATGGAACGGAATAGCGCTTCATAGTGTCTGCGTGTCAAAGCAGTAGAGTTCTATAGTACCATGCAATGCGATAGCGCATCCCATTTAATCGTTTCAAAGTAAGTAAGCTGCAATCGTTCGATTAATAACATTATGCTCATCGACATCTACACTTCTTATGAATATGAATTCTACAGTTCTGTGCAACAGGATGACGCTTCAGTGTGTTTGCGTGTCAAAGCAATGGAGTTGCAGTGCTCCATGCAGTGCGAATGGCTCTTGTCATTTCAAAGTTTCAAAGTAAGGATCCTGTGTATGAGTTCTACAATTTCATGCAAGGGGAAGCGACTTCATAATGTCTACGTGTTAAAGCAATGGAGTTCTAATGCTCCATGCAATACAATTGTGCATGTGATTTCATGATTTCAAATTAAGTAAGCTGTAATCCCTCCATGCATAGCATTATGCTTATCTGCTTCTACAGTTGAAAAGAATGTGAATTCTACAGTTCCATGCAACAAGAGTGTAGATCAGAGTGTCTGCGTGTCGAAGCAGTAGAGTTTACTACTCCACACAATGCGATAGCACTTCTCATTTCAGCGTTTCAAAGTGAGCTGTAATCTTTTATGCATAGCATTATGCTTATTTGCACCTACACTTTAGAAGAATATGAATTCTACAGACTTATGCATCGGGACGGCGTTTCATAGTGTCTACGTGTAAAAACAATGAAGTTCTAATGCTGTATGCGGTGCGATGGAGTATTTCATTTCAACGTTCGAAAGCAAGAGTTGTTGTAATGTTCTATGTATCGCATTATCCTTACCTACTACTGCACTTCAAATGAATGTAAATTCGGTTGTCCCTTACATCGGTTACAACAGGTTTTTACTTTTATCGCCTTATTTGCGGCATACTGCCTACCATTTATACTAGACATCCGTTTATAGCATTCTTTACATCCCTGTCTCGTTTTTCTCGAGCGTCCTTGGAACGACCACAGAAAATGTGTACGTTTCTTGGGTACTGCTTAAGTTTCAAATGACGTCTGTTCACCGTGATGATCCACTGTACTGAGGAGATGATCAATAACTTTTTCGCGGAAGTTTAATATTTTCATACCTTTGGTACTCCATTTTCTATGTATATAGCAGGCATTGGCGAGAGAAGCCCCGCATACTATTTCGATAACTATTTTTCTCTACCACTTTCCTGTTCTGCGTAATCAACTGTGATAAGAAGACATCTGGTCGGATGGTCAAACACCTTCTTAGCTTTGTTATAAAGGAACACTGTGCCCGGCATTAACTTATTGTTACTACCCTGGACAATAACATATTTGTGGTTTTCAGAAGTGGCTAGCATGCATACCGGCCTTTTATCCGTCCACTTTAAAAATTTAAAGCCGCTCCGATTTTGAAAATACATAAAGTCACCCCGTTGTACATTTCGTTTGGCCTGCAGCGGGGGAAATTTTTTATTAATTTTTACTGTACCACAAATAAATGCTCCTTTTTGCAGAAGTTCTCGGCCGATGGGACACTATTGTCAAAATTATCTGCGTATAATACGCAGCTTCCAAATAATAATTCAACTTCCAGCGTCATAACTACAGCATGCGCATGTGCTTTAACTATTATGGTTGCATTTTTTCCAATGTAAATAAGAATGTTGTGGGTGTATCCTTTCGGAAGGCACAGTTTACAAAGTCTTATACCATATTTATGCCGCTTTCCTGGGATATATTGGCAAAAACTGAGGCGTCCTCAACACGAAACCATGGCTTCGTCGATTACAATATTTTTAGAAGTCTTAACAGTAATTTGGAAGTGTCGACAATTTCGTTAACAATATTTATAAGTTTATATAAACGGTCCTCAGTCCAAGCTGTGAAAATGTAGGATAAGTGTAAATATCTAAGTATCGATATAAATCGGTCGCGCTTTTCATATGCGCGTTTGTATACATATCCTTTTGAGACCAATATAATCTCATTTCTAGCAGTGGCGCTACAACCAATATAACTACTGTATCGACATCGAGACACTGTGGAACGCTATCCAGTTGCTTGGAACTGTAGAATTCACATTTTTTAGAAATGTAGAAATAGATAAACAAAATGCTATGTATGGAGGATTGCAACTTACTTACTTTGAAACGTTGAAATGAGATGCGCGACACCATTAAATGGAGCATTATGACTCCGTTGCTTTGACTGGCAGACACTATGAAACTCCTTCCTGTTGCTTAGAACTGTAGAATTCACTTTCTGTTGTAGTGCAAAAGCAGATAAGCATAATGCTATCCATAAAAGATTACAGCTAACTTATTTCGAATCGTTGAAATGAGGTGGGCCATTGCAATGCGTGGTGTTTTTTTAGAGCACCATTGATTTGCCATGCAGACACTATGAAGCGCAATCCAGGTGCAAAGAACTCTAGCATTTACTTTCTCTTGAAATGTAGAAGCAGATAAGCATAATGCTATGCATCGAAGTGTACCGCTTACTTACCTCGAAGCGATGAAATGCTATGCGCCATCTGTATTTCTTATGCCCAAGACATAAAACTTATGCGATAGTTTAGAAACAATTAAAGCAAGAATTATTCTAGAACAATGCATTCCATAGTCATCATCTGTTTCGTAGGCTTACGCTTCTAGTTTACTAGTATAACAAGGTTTATTATTTTGCAACTTTTTACCCACATAATAAGAGTGATATTATTGATGAGTATATTGCTGACTCTGTCGGATTATTCTGATATAAAAGTCGAGGACAGCGTTATTGATGTGGTTCCAAGAATAAGATCAACAGCCATTCCACTACAGTATTCAAGCGATTCCGATGGTTCCAGTCATTGTGTAATGTTCACAGGATTGTATAGTTACAGTGAAGTATGGTCAGATGTCGATAAAATTCCTACCACATCAGATTTTACAGTTGAGCCAGGTCCAAAAATTATCCCTATTGATAAGAAAAGCGTAAAAGGAATCTATTCTAATGTTGCGTGCAACTGCATGGCGCTTCATAGTATTTGCGTTTCAAAGCAATGGGGTACTAATGCTCTATTCGTTTCTGTGACGATTGTCATTTTTACGTTTCAAAGGAAGTAGGTTCAAATTTCCTATGCATCGCATAAAACATATCTGCTTGTACGCCTTAAATGATAGTGAATCCTCCTGCTGAATGTAAAGAGGTGTCGTTTCATAGTGTCTGCGTTTCAATGCAATAGGGTTCTAATGCTTCATATATTGCAATGGTCGCGTTTAATTTCAGCGTTTCAACGTGAGTAAGGTACAATCTTCTAAGCATTCCAATATGCTTAACTCCGTTTACACTTCTAAAGGATGTGGAGTCTAGAGGACCATGCAGCGAGTAGGCGCTTCATAGTACCTACGTGTTAGAGCAATAGAATTATAATGTTCCATGCAATGCGATGGCGTTTCTCAGTTCAACCATTCAATTTAAGTAAAATGTATAGTTCTATTCAAAGCAGCTATGATTACCAGGTTCTTTGATACAAAGTATGTAATTTCTACATATACATGTAACAGAATAGCGCTTCTAAGTATCAAATTGTCTAAATAATTTACTTGCAAGTGTCCATGCAACGCCATTTTGTTTCTCAGTTCAGCGTTTCAATGTATGTTAGTTCTAAGTTTCTATACATATCAATTTTGCTACAGATCCATATAACTGTTGGATCTTCTAACTGTCAAATTGACATAGTAATTGACTTCCAATGGTCCATACAGCTTCTTAGTTCTACGTTTCAAAGTAAGCGAGTTGTATGTATCTACACAACGCAGTTATGTTTACCTGGTGCTAGGTTACAAAATGTGCAATTTATACAGTTCCGTATAACTATTCTACACTTCTAAGTATCAGCTTTTCAAAGTAATTAACTTCCGAAGTTCAATGCAACGCGATGGCGCTTCTCAGTTCTACAATTCAAAGTTCTTCATCTAAATGTGTCTGTAGAAATAGCACTTCATGATGTTCTAAGTGCATATTTCAAGTTATTATATATATTTATTCTTATCGTGTATTTCAGTTGATTGTCAATAGATTACCATTACTAAATACCCTATTACATACAAAATCCTAATTCATTTTACATCATTTCATGATTTTCTAATAATAAATATTCCATATTAGTATGTATATTTATTCTCATGATATATTTTAGTTGATTGCTAATAGAATAGTCCTCTAAATTGTCCATTACATCTAAAATCCCATCTAATTTCGTACTATTTCATGATATTTTAAATAAATATTTCAAATCAGTATATGTGTTCACACCTATCATAAATTTTATTTAAGTGTATATATATTATCCCCTCTAAATGCTCCATTGCACCTAAAGTCCTATCTAGTTGTATATCATTCCATACTGTTTTAATTAGTTACATCAAATTGGTACATATACTTACACTTATCATATATTTTAATTAACTGCAAATAGAATATTTCCTAAATACCAATTACATTTAAAATCTCATCTAATTTTATATCATTTCGTGATGTTCTAACCCTTTCACTACGGACACCAGCTATAGCCGACGGCCGCGCAAAGTGCTGTGCGTACTGATGCCGACTATAGTCGGTGCCGCGTGATCACCTACGCTGACTCCATTGGTAAAACAGAAACTACCGTAACGGTAGAATATCTTTTGAATCTAGTGGCTCGTACTATACTAAAGCCTTCCAAACACATATTCGACATACGAAGTATTTGTAAGGCACAAAACTATAGTACAAAACAGGGATTATAATATAAAATCTTTCTTGAACCAATATAAGTCAGCCAACATGTAAGTTGAATAGATTATTGTCGACTTTAACAGTTGAGACAAATTCTAAGGTTATAAATGATTATCTAAAAATTTTAGTTTTATCTTTGCCTAAAATTTGTTTTTTAATTTTTAATTGCACCCTCGTTACAATTTCTGGACGGAGTTCAAAAGGAATTCAATTTTTGATTGGATTAACTGATTACGAAAATGATACCGAGAGTGAAAACGAAGATAATTTCGCTGAGCACAAAAAAAGAAGGTATATATGTAGTACCTCAGACTCAGAAGTAGAGAACAATGAGCGAGACAACAAGGAGGATTGCGATTCCTGGACTCCAAACACATTCATCCCTAAGTTACATCCATTTACCCCAGAAAATACAGGAATTATACCAAACATTAGCAGATCATAAAAAGCAATTGATTACTTTGAACTCTTTGCTTCAGATGAGTTCGTGCAATTTATTTCAAATGAAACAAATGCCTATTGGAAAAAATAACAATAATATGAAAGATGGTGAAGCGACAATGCTGTCCGAAATATTCTGCTTTTTTGCTGTGTCATTTCTAATGACACGCAATAAGAAGTTGTCCTTAGAGGAATACTGGAGGGTAGACAAGCTCCTGCGTAGTGACATTTTTGCTGAGACTATGCATAGAGACAGCTATTTTAAATTGTTATCGTTGCTACATTTCAGTCAAGATATCACATATACCAATGGTAAATTATATAAAATAAGGAATGTGGTTGATATGCTCCGAAAAAATTTCTGCCAATCATTCTATCATTACCAAAAATTATGCAGCGATGAGAGTATACCTCTACATAAAGGGCGGCTTTCATTCGAACAATACATTCCTTCGAAAAGAAGTAGATTTGGAATAAAATCATATATTCTCTGTGATTGTCGAACTGGTTTTGTACAAGACCTTATTGTTTACGCTGGGTCATCGACTATAATCAACAGCCAAAATAAGAAAATTGGAAAATCGGGAACGATAGCAGAAGCCCTAATGGCGCCCTATCTAGGAAAGGAACATACAGTTTGCCTAGATAATTGGTATTCAAGTCCAGCCTTGTTTAATTTACTATATAATAATTACTATATAAAAATTTATTAGTTGTGAAATGGCTGGATAAAAAAGAAATATATATGCTATCCACTATGCATACTTCAGAGTGTACAACGGTTGTTAGACATGGAGGAAACAAAATTATTCAGAAACGCCTATGCGTCATTAACTATAATAATTGTATGGGTTGTGTCGACAAAGCCGACATAGTGATAAGCACTTTAAATACGACACGGAAATCTGTAAAATGGTAACGTCAATATTTTTTCATTTGCTGGACATATGAGTATGGAATGCATATTGTCTTTATAAGGATAACACAAGAAAACCGAAATCTATGGCTAAATTTCACTTGAATTTAATCCAAAAAATACTGAAAAATTATCATATGAATATTTCTTAACATCATCAAAGACACAACAACAATCCATTACGGCCAACAAAACGGCATTTTCCTTCACTGTATGAACCACGAAGAAAAAACCGAAATAGAAGAGGCATCGTCTATACGACAAACAAGAGACGCGAGTCTCGATATGAATGTAAATATTGTAATGTTGGACTCTGCGTGGAACCTTGCTTTAGAATTTACCATACTGAATTGCATTACTAAGAATTAACATATAATTTGATATCTCGCTAACTCAACTGTACTTCTATTTATAATAACAGTAAAATTTTTTAATATGTAAATTTCTGAATACCCAAAATATACTCATTTTTATATTTTTCATATAATATGACGAAACAGTTGTTACATAACTCTCAAAAAAGTATGTACTCAAGAGAATTCCAAAGTGCCAATGAAAGACGTAAGTGCGAACATCGAAGCCTACAGATGCGTAATATGAACACTGCACGGCGCGGTGCCCCATTCAGTGGCGCTACTGGCACGGAAAAGACTGCCGTAGCGAAAGAGATAAGTAAATATTTCAGGTTAGTGTATATATTTAAACACATCAAGAACTATCTACAAATGTAAACAAAATGTCCCCCCCAAATACTATATTATATCTAATACCCTACCTACCTAATTATATATCGTTTCACGATATTTTGCATAAACATTTCAATTTGGTATATATATTTACACATATAATATATCTCAGCTATTTGTGAATAGAATATCTCCACTAAATACATTATATCACCCAAAATTCTAACTAATTTTGTAGCAATTAATATTGTTTTAAGGTAATATTTTACGTTAGAACATATAATGAACCTTATAATATATTTTAGTTAACTGAAAATAGAGTATCCGCCGAAATACTCCATTACATCCAAAATCCTATTGAATTTTATACCATTACACGACGTTTTAAATAAAGATTTCTAATCAGTGTATATACTTACAATATTCATATATTATATCTAATTCTAAATACTACCGCCCCTATAAATGCTCCATTAGCTTTAATCTTCTATGCAATGCATTATGCATATCTGCTTCTACACTTCTAAAGAATCTGAATTTTACAGTTTTTCAACTACATGGCGCTTCATAGTGTCCGTGTTTGAAGGCCGAAGAGTTCTACTGCTCCATGCAATGCGATGGCACATATCGTTTCAACGTTTGATAGTAAGTAAGCTGTAATCTCCTATGCATAGCATTATGCTTATTTGTTTCTACTCCTCAAGAGAATGTGAATTACACAGTTGCTTGCTAACGGATGGTCCTTCATAGTATATGCGTATCAAAGAAATGGAGTTTAAATGCTCCCGGCATTGCGGTAGCGCATCTAAATCCAACGTTTCAAAGTAAGTAAGCTGTAATCTACTAAGAACAGCATTATGCTCATCTGCTTTTACAATTCAAATGAATGTGAATTCTACAGAACCATGCAACGGGATGACGCTTCATAATACCTGCGTTTCCAGGCAGTAGAGTTCTAATGCTCCATGCTATGCGGTGGCACATCTCGTTTCAGCGTTTCATCAGCGTTTTTACAGACTTTGATACGTTGAATGAGATGCGTCATTGCAGTGCATGGAGCATTGCTGCCCCATTGCTTTGACACGCAGACACTATAAAGCACAATTCCGTTGCATGGGGCTGTAAAATTCACCATCTTTGGGAACGCCGAAGCAGAGAAGCATAATGCTATGCATAAAATACTACAGCTTACCTACTTAGAAACGTTGAAATGAGAAACATCATCGCATTGCATGGCGCATTAGGATTCCATTGTTTTGACATGCAGACAGTATGAAGTGCCATGTCGTTGCATGAAACTGTATATTTGACATTATTTTGATGCAGAAACAGATAAGCATTTTGCTATGCATAGCAGCCTGCACCTTACTTCAAGTGAGATGCGCCATCGCAATAAATGGAGCATTAGAACTCCATTGCTTCGAGAAGCAGACACTATGAGGGGTCATCCTGTTGCATGGAAATGCAGAATTTACATTCTTGTGAAGTGTAGATGCAGATAAGCGTAACGCCTTGCATTGAATACTACATCTTACATTAAATATTAAAATGAGATCCCACATCGCAATGAATGGAGTATTATAACTCTATTGCTTCGACACGTAGATATCTAGAAGCGCTATACCTTTGCAATGAAGTGCAGGATTCACATTCTTTTGAAGGGTAGAAGCAGATAAACATAACGCTTTGCATTGAATATTACATTTTATCATGAAACATAGAAATGAGATGCGATATCGCGTTATGTGAAGCAATGGATCTCTATTGCTTCAATACGCAGTCATCTAGAAACGCCGTTCCCTAGCAAGGAAGTGTAGTATTTACATATTTTTGAAGTGTTGACGAGATATACGTAACGCATTGCATTGAACATTACATCCTACCATGAGACACAGAAATGGGACGCGATATCGCGTTTTATGATGAACCAGAACTATACTGCTTCAATACGTAGACACCTGGAAACGCTATTTCCTAGCAAGGAAGTGGTGCATTTACATCCCTCTGAAGTGTAGACAAGGTATACATAACGCGTTGCATTGAATGTTACATCTTATCACGAAACATGGAAATGAGATGCGATATCGCGTTTTGTGAAGCATTGGAACTCTGTTGCTTTGACATGTAGACGTCCAGAAACGCTATTCCGTAGCAAGGACGTGTGAGAGTTACATTCTTTTGTGGTGTTGACGAGCTATAAGTAACGCGTATCATTGAAGTACATCTTATCATGTAGCATATATATCAGATGCGATATAGTGTATCATTAAGAAGTAGAACCGTACTGCTTCGATACGTAGCCATCTAGAAACGTTATTCCGTAGCAAAGATGTGTGGCATTTACATTCTTGTGATGTGTAGACGAGATAAACATGACGTGTTGCATTGTATATTACATCTTACCATGCGGCATTGAAATAAGGTGAGACATCGCGTTGCATGAAATATTCGAAATCTAATTCTTCTAAAGAGGAGTAGCAGATGAGCATATTGCATTGCAAAGGACACTATTAGTTACTTGCTTTGAAACGTTGGAGTGAAATGTGTCGTCGTCATACATGAAGCGTTAGAACTCTATTTCTTCGATACTTACGATTCCTATGAATTCTACGGTTGTATGCAATGTGATGGTATTTCATTGTGTCTACGTGCCAATGCATGAGAGTTCTAGTGCTTTATGCAACGCGAGAGCCCATCTCATTTCAACGTTTCAGGTTTAGTTATTTGTAATGTTCTATGCATTGCATTATACTTATCTGCATCTGCTCTTGAAAGGAATGTGAGTTCTACAAATTCAAGCAATGGGATAGCACTTTCAAGTGTAATGTCGTGCGTAGCTCCTGCCAGCCATTCTACATATGAGCCTTCTCGCACTTCCATCATCAACCCTTGGATTCAGGGAACCTGCCGTGCTCGCATACAGAACCGGCAATCGTAGCGTTCGCGCGCGCACAGCTGCACGCGCTCACACGCACCTAGTACCGCTGTGTCATTCGAACCGTCCGGTATAAATGGCTCGTACACACCAGGCATCGCTGTTTGAATCTCACCGGCGAGCACTACTGTCTCACTCCCACTGTCGAATATATTTGCTTTCGCTCCAACGACGAACACCCTTATCTACCTTGCACCAGTGATTTCGTCCTGTTAAAAGGCGCAGTCGCAGCCCATCACCTGAATGGGGATTCTTCCAATTCAAGGAGCCGACTTTAGCAGAACCTGTATTCTACTTTTAAGCCTCTTACATTCATTTATGTACTATATCCGGACTAATGTTTTGCTGCATATAAGAATTTATAAATCCAAGTTACACACGTTAATAATGCAAAACACGAACAACACACACGTAACAGTAAGTTCATGCTATACTACTTCATTATACTATTTCATAAGTTAAACGCGAAAGACGCGCCGCTAGTCTCACCAAGAGACGCGAGTCCCCACTTCCTGGACCGGATGCTCCTCAGAATGGTCCGTTAATCCCCCACTCGCTGGATCACATGCATTCATGATTTTTCAAGCAAATATTTCAAATTGGTATAAATATTAATACATATTTTGTGTTTTAGTTAATTCTAAATACAATATCTCCTTGACATATCCATTACATCTAAAATCCTATCTAATTTCATATCACTTCATGATGTTTTAATTAAATATTTGAAATTGGTTTGTATAATTATACTTATTATATATTGTAGTTACTTAAAAATAGATCATCCCCTCTAAATAAAAATAAAATCTATATATTATATAAGTTAATTCATTTATTTGCATCGTCCCAGTTCGCGTTCTTTCCATCGAGGCTTGCAAATCCCTCTTCGTTATTCTTGTAATTCGTACTCTAGAAGGTATATAGTACGTATTGATGGTCCGACGCTGAAAATATCTCAAACAATTCTGCGTTACGCAACTTAGCGTATGTGCTACCTCCTATCAACATTATGTCTATTTTTTATTTGTTTCGGTACTTAAAGTATGTATAGTCTTCTTTCGGATTCGTCGCGATTAGACCGTCCCTTAGAGCCATTTTGAAGATCTTTTTCTCTCTATGGTTGTTCTTCTTACAACCCCAGATTACCGATTTTCCGTTCAAATCACCCGCGATTATTATTCAGTTTGTTTTCGCTACATTTTCTATGTTAACCTCAGTTTGGTTTATATATTCTTCGATTTCATTCCGTTCCTGCTCGGCGAGCAGTAGCAGCTTACAGCTTTTGTTCCTTCGACCATTGCATGAACGATTCCGGTCGGGGAGTACGTGGTGCCATACGTGAAACATTTTCAATTAACGCCGGTTATCCATATCGCAACGTCACCGTTCTCGCCTAGCAGTCAGTATTCTTCCGTCTTGTGTGCTTCCGATATTATTACCACGTCAGTCTCTTGACTCATTCGCATTTGCTGCATGATATCTTGCACAATTCGGCATTTATTCAGATCAATTTGTAGGACTTTCAATTCCATATTCATTTCTCCTTCTTTTCTATCTGCGACTTTCTGTATACCGGACAATTAAAGCTCGGGTAACGTGTCTGATGTACGGGTTCCTTCTTCCTGCCTCGCTGCAGATGATACATTTCGGATTATTCGCGATGCAACCGATCATCGTATAAATCTGAGATCCGCGTCTTCTGCAGATTCTCTTATTACCTTTGACTTCGCAATTCCTGCCGATATGTCCCAGTTTATGGCATTTGAAGCATCTCTATATTCTCGGTAGCACTTTGCAGAGACAAGGTGTTAATGGTGTTCTGAGTCGTCTGAACTTCTCCAGCTCTTTACTGTATTCCTGTCCAAATTCAACTAACGCGACTCGATTGACTCTCCACGTTTATTTTAACAACTTGACGTTTATACCGCTATCCTTTCCTTCGATTATTTTCAGTGTTCGTTTTATGTAATCATTCATTTCTTCTCTGGTCACCTAACGGGTATATGTCCCTTAATTGGAGCATTATACCCGCACTTGTATGTTTTTCTTCGAATTCTGTTTCTAGAGTTCCTTTTATCTCCTTTATTATGTTCTCTATACCTGTTTTCTTGTTAAATTCCAGGATTATATCTCCCGCTCTCGATTTTCTTGCGTCATCTATTCGTATTTTTGTCGTTTCTCTGTACCGTTCACCACTAGTTCGATCAAGTGTTCGATCTCAGGTTTTTTTTATATACCTGATGTTTCCCATTAATGTTTTCTAATATATCGTTACCTTCGTCCTATCCTCGCTCATAATATTTATCATTACGTCTGATGTGTGGCTGCCTATTCTTCTATTTGAAAGTATGGATGTTATTCTTATCTGTAGCTTTACCATTATCCTGCCCTTTCTTTTTGGTTTCCTTACTTCGCTCCTGATGCTTCTATTTTCGTGCCTGTGTTTTTCGTGCGAGGCTTTCTTTTCCTCCTTTATATTTTTCTATCCTTTGGTGTCATCAACAGGGGGCTCCGAACCGCCTGCCCAACAATTAATCTTCTGCCAGGACCCGACGGGGTTGATTCCGAATCACGAGCCAGCAGCACGTTTCAGCAGCATATGCCAGCAGCCTCGCTCATGCCGGTGGTGGTGGTTGGGGGGGGGGGGGTGCAGGCCCTCCACCATCCTACTGCCTGCCCTGATGCGGTCGAGGAACGCAGCGCCACTTGAAACGCGACCAGCATCTATCTTCTAGTCTATCCCATTCGTTGTCGCGTTTTTCATTAAGCTTGCCGGAATCAGTGATATTGATTCGTTCAGTCTAAAGTATTATTTTCTTTTTAAGTTTCTCGATATTTTTATTTTCTCTCACGATATCGTCTATTTCGTTGTACCTTGCCCTGACGGTGTGGTATATAATCTGTTGTTTGATATTCGTAGGTTTTCCTCTTAATAAATGCAATGTTTCCACAGATCTTCTTTTTCTTTCTCTTTAGTTACGTTGTTGTTATTTTATGTTCTCTATCCTCCACATTTTCTCTCTGCACCATACCGGAACCGGCGTTGTACGATTACTTCATGATGGTGCCCCGGTCTCTCCACCCCGGGATTGAGTGTTCTCCCTTGCATCCGTTGATTTGTATATGTCAAATATTGGAGAATATTTCCACTTATCATTTGTATTTTTCGAATTACGTTTTAGTTAGATGTATATTGGATATGCGTCGAATTATCTGACTTCCGTACGATTTGTTTTTAAAGTTTTATTCTTCTTCGAATGTTTGTTTTCATTTAGCCGAAGGTGTTCCTGTATTCAATGCGGACCCGTTCCGATTGAACCCGCCGATTATTATATTATATTACGTGAATAAACGTTCAATCGGAGCGGATCTCTGCCACTCCGTAACTGCGGAAGGCTTACTACATAGCCTCATCCCTGGGAATGTTGCGGAGGCTGCTTCCGTCCCAAGATGAAAGTGTGATTGTGTTAGATTTAGTTAGGTTACGCTAGGTTAGGTTAGGTTGAGATATGTTTGGGAATATTTGTAGGTTGCTCGGTTATGTTGGGTTAGATTTAAGAAAGCGAAGGTTCGTTTTGTTTATGTTTAAAGAAGATAATGTTGGATTGTGTTAGGTTGAGTTAGATTTGAGTGCAGGCAGGTTAAGTCAGATTAGGTGTAACTGAGGTTAACTTGGTTTAAATTAAGTTTAGAGGATGTTAGATTAAGTTAAGCCAAGTAAGAGATGGATTACCGATAGCTGGCAATGCCATTCTTCGATAGTTCTTGAATTCCCGACTATTGGCAATACCATCCGTTATTATATCATAAGTTATCGATCGCAGTCATTATCTACTGTCGATATATCGTGAGCTACCGACCGCAGGCAACACCATCTATCGGTAACTTATACGTTATTCTTAATGGGAACATCCATCCGTAGGCATGTATTGACTCGTTTCGCCATCTCTTCAATCTGTGTTGAAACAGAATTGCGAACAGCTTGAGCAGTTTTCACAGAGATGACTTCACCGGTCTGGCAACAACGGGTGCCACATATGGGTCTCACAAAACCATTTGCCACACAACTCAGTGCTGAAAGGGTTAATAATGCTAGCGCTATTTCTTTAACCAGGCATAGAATCCATAGGTAAGAAAAATTATGTCCTTGCGAATAATATCAATTCTAGAGGAACATTTCTAACGTAAGTATAAAAGTTCTGTTTTAGTTGTAGAAATAATATTCACCAATATGACACTATACTTGTTTTCAGATCCAAAGTATCCTTACCATGTTTAAAGAAAGGCACAAATCCTCATATAATAAATGTCAGCCCACCACTAAGTTTAAAAATTAAACGAATATGGTTTCAAACTCGTGTCGATTATATAACATCCAAGTTTGGAATGTTAATGTGTGCTCTTGGAAGGGCCGATAAATATGAAAATGATGGTATTGCTGTGAATGCACTCTTGTCAAAAACTGCAGTAAATTATATATATTTCTAATTTCATTGTTAAGAAAAATAATTCTCCCAATTTGAGATTGCCTTACGCACGCGTTGTTTCAGGTATACATATGGCTGCAATAGAGATGTTCGTTGGTTTAGAATCACATAATTATAGTGGGAAGCTGGAAATAATGTGTGATGCAATGTACGCTTTTTTTATTTTGCAGACAGTAAATCTGTTACTAATCAGTCTTTAATCGATGGGGCGATAACAAATAACTGAAGGAATGTCTGATTTTATCCATTATGCGTATAATCCAGATGTGAATAAGTAACTAAAGGTTTACGATTAATACATGAATGTATAATATATATTTTAGTAAACAAATAAATTTATTCTATAGAATATAAGTATTATTGATAAAATAAATTGTTGTCTGATTCCTTCCTAGAGGAGAATTTGGAACATATAGATTTGGATAATTATATATGACAATTGAAAAGAACAAACAAATTATACATATAAATCAGAGGAAAAGATCATGTAAATATTAATTGTCATCCAAACTAATTTAAACAGCGAGTTTGTTAACAAGATTGTAAGCTCAAATAATATATTGTTCATTACGTTAAAAAAAATTTATTGGTCTTCCTACATTACAGCACATCATAGATCAGTCTGATTAATTGCCCGAGCAACCATAATTCAAGAGTTAATTAACATCACTCTTGCAAAAATTTACAATATGTAAATTTCGTAAATTTTAATGGTGACGAACCTGGAACATGGTTTTTGAATCTTAAAAATGGCAGAAAGGTGCGGTAGGGAGAGGAGAACCTAGTCAACCACTAGGTACAACATTAAAAATGGATTTTCAAAATTTTTTCGCAATGCTTTCTCATAAAAAAAATGTATTTCTTATGTTCAAATTAATTAGAAATGCAAAATAATTTTACTAATAACATAATATTATATATCTTTCGGAGAATTAAAACTTGCATCGACAAAGCCGTAGTGGGAAAGTTGAAAATTAGCGGTGATCTACGAGAAGCAATGAAATTAGAGAAATTAATGATCAATTTAAAGTAGAAACTTACTTTGAAAAATTAAATATCGTCTTCTTAAAATGAACCGACATATTAACTAATTAAGGGAAAATTATTCCTGCTTATAAAAATGTTGTTACTTTTTCTAAACGTTTAATATGATAATATAAAGTATTTAAAATATTAAAAAAAACTAAAGTAAAATATATTTTTATATATATACTATATTATATTTTGTAATATACTTTGTAACGCTAAATGACAAAAATTAAATAAATTACGCTTGAATATATTTATTTATGTAGATTGAACTTACTCATACGTTTATAATAAAATGAACATAATTATTCATATTTAATATTTTCTTTGGAAACAATGAGGAAAGATATAAAGTACTTTGTTATTATAATTCTAGCTGCTTCACAGATTCCGAAGATGATAAAATAGACCAACGGCAGCAAAACGTCTAATGTCTCATAATTATTTTATAGTTGAAAGATTATTAAGCTTTATGCCTGAATGGATGCTTATATATAAGTAGAACTGCCAAAATGAAATGAGATCGCAAAGTGATGTTTACACACCTGAGTGCTGCAATTTTGACGTATTTAAATTTCTGATAAAATCATATAAATGTTTATAATCTAATTATCAATTATAAGTGGAATTCTCCAATTTATCCATGTAATAGTCCTTTCTTTTTGTACGCATTCTCCAATACATACACAGTGTCTTTAATCTTGATGGATTTTGCGTGCGTGCGTGCGTGCGTGCGTGCGCGCGTGTGTGTGTGTGTGTGTGTGGTAGCAGTTGCAGAAATACCACCTAATAGGTGTCATAGTTTCGATTCTAGTAAATCGAATAAAATAGCATAAGAATTTATGTAGAATGTGAAGCTGCTATTGCATTGCATACAGCATTGTTCACTGGAAGAATTTTCCTTCCAATGTGTCGACTCCAGATTTATTTGAATTGTTTTAGTTTAGAAAATTAAAACTGAATGATATAGCCCTTAAAACAGCACGCCGGTAACCACGATACACAACAGATCCAAGGTTCCTTTATCTGAGATTAAGGCCTGCTTTCTTTGTTTCCAAACTTCTTTATATGGCGTTACATTCTTTATCACCTGGCGCTGAATCAACTACTACTATCATCATCCCTTTCTAAAATTTGTAAAATCCACCAGATCTAATAAAACCTTGCTTAGGTTGCAGCAGAAATGAAATTACATTGACAGAAGTACCAGCTAGTTCTCCACGCCTATTTGAAACAATATTAAATCACCTTGTTAAACAAGAATATATTAAATGTGACTTGGACTTTTAAATTTGAATTTATAAACATCTAACAAATAAATATGTTTTTCTTACTATTCGTATCATTATACCTTCAGTGATTTATTATGTGCTGTGATTTGATATATTAACTGCTTGATTTTATTTTACAACGAACCCTGCGACCCAAACATTGCTTTTACTCCTGATAAGAGTGGATAGTTCTTCGTTTTATATTCCTATATCGCATTGGTAATAAAAGTATATGATATTGTTTTTATGCAGTCATGTATAATTATGTACATACAAATTCGCTCAAATTGTTCAAATTCAATTCCGAATAATGTTCTGAAAAGCGTCCCAGATAACAAAGGGCAAGATGGCGGCGACACCATACCGGCAATATATTGCCACTTCCGAGGAGTGTCAGCTGATCCGTAGCCATCTGCGGCCGGATTCGTTAGCTAAAATACCAGAACTTGTTACCAGCACTTTCTAAACAAGCATAACACGCCGTGTGAATTACGCAGCACCAGCACTATCGTGACACGCGTGTCATCGCTCCATTCATGAATCTTTTCAGCAATGACGTAGGGTCACATTTGATAATGGGGAACTTGTGCTTTCATACAAATTAGAACCGTTAGATGTTCAACATATGAGTACTAATATATATTTTGATAGTCGTTTTCGTATATGTATAGTTATTGAGGGAGTTGTATATATTTCTTTCAACCCGTCATAAACTAAAAATATTATTTGTAAGAACAGTATTATTTGAAAAGTACAAATTCATGCTGTTGCGTCCCTAACTTCGCCTTAT
Source organism: Xylocopa sonorina (assembly GCF_050948175.1). NCBI lineage: Eukaryota > Metazoa > Arthropoda > Insecta > Hymenoptera > Apidae > Xylocopa > Xylocopa sonorina. Next base: position 601,133 of record NC_135210.1, on the reverse strand, counting down.
GTAATTTCTTAAATGACATGCTGTCGTCGTATTTAATATAACCCTCAACTGCATGAATTTGTAACGATCAATTGAGAAAAATACATATAAAATAAATGTATATATTTTTATGATAAAGTAATTAACGACTTTATCGAAAAAATCGCCGTAGTGAGCTAGTTTACAGAGAATAATAAAATCGAGTTCTTATATTTCTGTTTCGTGCCAGTGTATCTATTTTGGAATCAAAATAAATAAATTGCTTGGTTTAGCCATTTTTCATATTCGCTTATAATTTTTGTGGAATCAGTTTTCCCATTAGTAAATGTCAGCCTACGCCACTACCACGCGTGTAACTATGGTGAGCTGATAGTGTTATTGCCACAGCCGTGTAGCCCGTGTGCTATATCGCGGTGCATTAATAGTGCCGTGATACGAGTGTCGCCTCAGTACTAAGAGTATGCCGTTACGAGAGCTGCGTAGGAGCACGGTCTTTGCTCAGTTCTGCCACGGAATTCGTTCCATCCGTTGTCATTGTTGTGCCAATCGCTGGTTGTTTGGAATATTGTAGTGCATGAGACCTTGTTTCTGATCGTTGTCAAGGAGATGGATTTTCACTACTACCTTTTAGGATTTTGTTAATTATTGTTTGGAAATTTTGCCGTTTCTGTATCTCTATGACCGCATTGTGAATTCAAATTATATGCGACCTTTTTGGTCTTCATCTTTTCTTACATCTAACATTATATATGTAATGCAGGTTTGTTATGTAATGTTCAGATTTCCAATCCTCAGTTTTTTTGTACTTTGGTAAAGCAACTTATTCGATTAATATATATTTATTAGGCATAGATATAAATAATTAGAAAAATGTTATTAAAACAGTATTAAATACGTTGTTGCAATTATATATTTAAGGTCTGAAGGTGTAGATGCAATTAGCGTCCGATGTTTTACGTGATCCAATCAACGTATCGAGTGAAGCTATGAAATATGAAAATCTTTTACTATTCCTCGACCCCGTTTCATGTTAAATGAATGATTAGTTTTGCAGGACAAAAAGCCTGAATTCGTGAGATCTCTGCGAACAAAAGTAATTTGTAAGTAATACATTTTTTCTCTTTGAAATATTTGCCTTTGCATAGAACACAACGTACAGATATAATTGCCTGATAATGTGTCTAGATGCCAACGTGTCGAAGCAATAGAGTTTTACTACATTATTCGACGCGATGTCGCATCTCATTTCAATGTTGCGTGATAAGATGTAATGTTCAATGCAATGCAATCTACTGTCACGTTCAGCGAAATAATTTTCCGTTTATCCGGAGGCTTCACGACACTAGTCTATTTGTTCGAGATTCGGTCTGCGGAAACGCATTACGACCTGGTCCGACTATTTCAGCTTACGCGGCACGAGCAAAACACTCGCACTTCGTGGATAATAGATGTAGTAAATCCTATCTCTCGTTGGTGTCGTATTCGATACATTAGTAGAATTCTCGCCGTGGATCGTTGGCTGGCATCGATGTAAATGTCGGCCTGTTAACGGAGACTGATATTTCAATCAGCTTTCAGCGAAGCGGGTAAGGGCGGCTCGGATGCGAAGCGGATTCGGCAGGGACCGTGGATAACGTAGCAATCTCGGCTGCGGAAAAAGGAGACTCGGCGTTGCTGCAGACTTCGTAGAGCTACAGCTGAACCAGTGCGAAGGAGAGAGGTCGCAGGTATAGGGGGATCCGGGATACGTTACCCACGTACTCAAGCACAAGTGAATGAAGGAAATTCTTCCTATACGCGGGTTGTGTTCTTCGCGAACCAGAATCACGTCCCATTCACCAAGTTTTTCTGTACTAACAGACAATGGTCGGAAGGATAAGTGGCGGTCCGCTCTATCGCAACTCTGCAAAGCTGGGTTCTATAATCCTTCGAGGTGTCGGAAAGCTACCCAGTTGTATGGAAGTGACACGTGGAAGTATTCCTACATAAGGGTTGTATTAAATGCCAGAAATAGTATTTAGATTTAGTAGATTTAGGAACTAGTAGATATGGTAATGAACTTGTAAACAGGATATAGTCAAATAAATGGAATATATTCTAAGTTAAGACTATACAAGGTCAAAATTATTCTAAGTTATAACGTATGAAATAGAAATAATAGCATGTAGCCTAATCTCCACATAGAGGCGGCTAATGGCTCGGGTATATTATATGGTACTGAAGGATTCGACTCCATGGAGTGGTATCTCGATGTAGACTGGCACTCTGGAGTCGCGTTTCGGACATCCTCGGTTTGCGTGGCGCATCGGTCGCGGTCGCTCGTAGTGGGGAGCGCGTGGTCCAGCGAGAAGGAACACGCGGCTCGTCGTGGTGATAACTGTGCGTGTCATTCGCGCAGGTACGCCTTAATATCTAATCTCATATGTACGGAATTAGAATTACGTGTTTCTTGTGGTTTGTTACAATATATGTCATGAGAACTTACATCTAGGGTATGATACAGGTACAAAGATATAACATTAGAAATAATATATAGGTCCTGGCAATGTAGGTTCCTTGAACAGAAACACTCCCCATTCCGGTAACGGGCTGCTACTTCTTCCTTCTGGCCGGAGTCCTCCGTGCGAGGGAGGCGGGTATATTCGTAGGTGGGAGCAACAGAGCGATGAGTATAGGCGCGAGTGAGACAAAGTTGCACTTTGGTGCGAACGATACAGAGCTGCTCGTTGGTGCAAGCGAGACAGCGATGCGTATTGGCGTGCATGAGACAGAAATGCTCGTAGGTGCGAGTGAGCCCGTGGAAATGTGCGCACGCAAACGCTGCTGGTTGCAGGATACGCAGACGTGTACGGCAGGTTCACTGCGTGCAGGGATTGATGCAGGAGGCGGCGAAAAGGCTGATGCGTGGCAGGTGCAACGCCTGACGTTACACTACAAATCAAAAGAATGTAAATGCCACTCTTCCTTGCTACGGAACAGCTTTCCTAAGTGCCTACGTTCCGAAGCAATAGAGTTCTAACGCTTTATAAAACGCGATATCGCAGCTCATTTCTATGTCTCATGATAAGCAGTAATATTCAATGCAACGCGTTATGTATATCTAGTCCATACCTTAAAACAATGTAAATGCCACACTTTTATGGTACGGAATAACGATTCTAGTTGTCTACATATCGAAATAGTAATGTTCTAATGCAGCATAAAACACGATATCGCATCTCAATTCTATGTCTCATGATAAGATGCAGTATTCATTGCAAAGTGTTATGTATACTTCGTCTTCACCTCAAAAGAATGTAAATGCCACTCTCCATACACATGCTACGGTGTAGCATTTCTAGATGTCTACGTACCGAAGCAATTGAGTTTTAATTCTTCATAAAACGCGATATCGCATCGCATTTCTATGTTTCATAACAAGATGTAATGTTCAACGCAACGCGTTGTATATAACTCGCATTGCGGTACGTAGACATCTCGATATGACATTCCGTTGCAGAGAAGTGTGGCATTTACATTCTTTTGAGGTATAGTCCAGGTACACATAACGCATTGCATTGAATATTGCATATTACCATGAAACGTAGAACTGAGATTCGTTATCGCGTTTTTTGAAGGATTAGAACTCCATTGCATCGATACGAAGACATCTAGAAACACTATTCCGTAGCAAGGAAGAGTTGCATTTACATTCTCTTGAACCATCGATGAGATATACATAACGCGTTGCATTTAATGTTACATCTTATCATGAGACATAGAAATGTGATGCTTTATCGCGTTTTATGAAAAATTAGAAACCCTACTGCTTCGATACGTAGACATATAGAAACACTATTTCGTAGCAAGGAAGAGTTGCATTTACATTTTTTTGAAGTATCGTTGAGATATACATAACGCAAATTTTGAAGCAAGGTTCCACGCAGAGTCCAACATTACGATATGTATATTTATATTGAGACACGCATCTCTTGTTTGTCGTAAAGACGATGCATCTTCTATTTCGGTTTTTTCTTCGTGGTTCATACAGTGGAGGAAAATGCCGTTTTGTTGTCCGTAATGGATTGTTGTTGTCTCTTTCATGATGTTAAGAAATATTCATATGATAATTTTTCTGTGTTTTTTGGATTAAATTCAAGTGAAATTTAGCCATAGATTTCGGTTTTCTTGTGTTATCCTTATAAAGACAATATGCATTCCATGCTCATATGTCCAGCGAATGAAAAAATGTTGACGTTACCATTTTACAGATTTCCGTGTCGAATTTAAAGTGCTTATCACTATGTCGGCTTTGTCGACACAACCCATACAATTATTATAGTTAATGACGCATAGGCGTTTTTGAATAATTTTGTTTCCTTCATGTCTAATAACCGTTGCACTCTGAAGTATGCATAGTGGATAGCATATATATTTCTTTTTTATCCAGCCATTTCACAACTAATAAATTTTTAGTTGGCCGGGAAGATGCTCCTCCTTTTCTGAATGTATCAGTAATCTTTGGTATTCCTTGTCGCTTTTTTGCTTCTGTCTGTCACGCATTTGTATGATTATTATATAGTAAATTAAACAAGGCTGGACTTGAATACCAATTATCTAGGCAAACTGTATGTTCCTTTCCTAGATAGGGCGCCATTAGGGTTTCTGCTATCGTTCCCGATTTTCCAATTTTCTTATTTTGGCTGTTGATTATAGTCGATGACCCAGCGTAAACAATAAGGTCTTTTACAAAACCAGTTCGACAATCACAGAGAATACATGATTTTATTCCAAATCTACTTCTTTTCGAAGGAATGTATTGTTCGAATGAAAGCCGCCCTTTATGTAGAGGTATACTCTCATCGCTGCATAATTTTTAGTAATGATAGAATGATTGGCAGAAATTTTTTCGGAGCATATCAACCACATTCCTTATTTTATATAATTTACCATTGGTATATATGATATCTTGACTGAAATGTAGCAACGATAACAATTTAAAATAGCTGTCTCTATGCATAGTCTCAGCAAAAATGTCACTACGCAGGAGCTTGTCTACCCTCCAGTATTCCTCTAAGGACAACTTCTTATTGCGTGTCATTAGCAATGACACGGCAAAAAAGCAGTATATTTCGGACAGCATTGTCGCTTTACCATCTTTCATATTATTGTTATTTTTTCCAATAGGCATTTGTTTCATTTGAAATAAATTGCACGAACTCATCTGAAGCAAAGAGTTCAAAGTAATCAATTGCTTTTTATGATCTCCTAATGTTTGGTATAATTCCTGTATTTTCTGGAGTAAATGGATGTAACTTAGGGATGAATGTGTTTGGCGTCCAGGAATCGCAATCGTCCATATTGTCTCGCTCCTTGTTCTCTACTTCTGAGTCTGAGGTACTACATATATACCTTCTTTTTTTGTGCTCAGCGAAATTATCTTCGTTTTTACTCACGGTATCATTTTCGTAATCAGTTAATCAAATCAAAAATTGAATTCCTTTTGAACTCGTCCGGAAATTGTAAGGGTGCAATTAAAAATTAAAAAACAAATTTTACGCAATCATAAAACTAAAATTTTTAGATAATCATTTATAACCTTAGAATTTACCTCAACTGTAAAAGTCGACAATAATCTGTTCAACTTACATGTTGGCTGACTTATATTGGTTCAAGAAAGATTTTATATTATAATCCCTGTTTTGTACTATAGTTTTGTGCCTTACAAATACTTCGTATGTCGAATATGTGTTTGGAAGGCTTTAGTATAGTACGAGCCACTAGATTCAAAAGATATTCTACCGTTACGGTAGATTCTGTTTTACCAATGGAGTCAGCGTAGGTGATCACGCGGCACCGACTATAGTCGGCATCAGTAAGCACAGCACTTTGCGCGGCCGTCGGCTATAGCTGGTGTCCGTAGTGAAAGGGTTAGAACATCACGAAATGATATAAAATTAGATGAGATTTTAAATGTAATTGGTATTTAGGAAATATTCTATTTGCAGTTAATTAAAATATATGATAAGTGTAAGTATATGTACCAATTTGATGTAACTAATTAAAACAGTATGGAATGATATAAAACTAGATAGGACTTTAGGTGTAATAGAGCAATTAGAGATATACACTTAGATGAAATTTGTGATAAGTGTGAACACATATACTGATTTGAAATATTTATTTAAAATATTATGAAATAGTACGAAATTAGATGGGATTTTAGATGTAATGGACTATTTAGAGGGGGTATTCTATTAGCAATCTAAATATAATATTAGCAACTAAAATATATGATAAGAATAAATATATATACTAATATGGAATATTTATTATTAGAAAATCATGAAATGATGTAAAATTAATTAGGATTTTGGATGTAATGGGGTATTTAGTAATGGTAATCTATTGGTAATCAACTGAAATACTCGATAAGAATAAATATATATAATAACTTGAAATATGCACTTAGAACATCATGAAGTGCTATTTCTACAGACACATTTAGATGAAGAACTTTGAATTGTAGAACTGAGAAGCGCCATCGCGTTGCATTGAACTTCGGAAGTCAATTACTTTGACAAGCTGATACTTAGAAGTGTAGAATAGTTATACGGAACTGTATAAATTGCACATTTTGTAACCTAGCACCAGGTAAACATAACTGCGTTGTGTAGATACATACAACTCGCTTACTTTGAAACGTAGAACTAAGAAGCTGTATGGACCATTGGAAGTCAATTACTATGTCAATTTGACAGTTAGAAGATCCAACAGTTATATGGATCTGTAGCAAAATTGATATGTATAGAAACTTAGAACTAACATACATTGAAACGCTGAACTGAGAAACAAAATCGCGTTGCATGGACACTTGCAAGTAAATTATTTAGAAAATTTGATACTTAGAAGCGCTATTCTGTTACATGTATATGTAGAAATTGCATACTTTGTATCAAAGAACCTGGTATCAAAGAACTATACATTTTATTTAAATTGCTTAAACTGCTTGAACTGAGAAACGCCATGGCATTGCATGGAGCATTATAATCCTATTGCTCTAACACGTAGGCACTATGAAGCACCTACTCGCTGCATGGACCTGTAGACTCCACATCCTCTAGAAGTATAAACGGAGTTAAGCATATTGGAATGCTTAGAAGATTGTACCTTACTCACTTTGAAACGCTGAAATTAAACGCGACCATTGCGATATATGAAGTATTAGAAAAGCATTAGAACCCTATTGCTTTGAACCGCAGACACTATGAAACGACACCTCTTTACATTCAGCAGGAGGATTCACTATCATTTAAAGCGTACAACCCGATATGTTTTATGCGATGCATAGGAAATTTGAACCTACTTCCTTTGAAACGTTAAAATGACAGTTGTCACAGAAATGAATAGAGCATTAGTAATTTATTGCTTCGAAACGCAAATACTATGAAGCGCCATTCAGTTGCATGCAACAGTAGAATAGATTCCTTTTACGCTTTTCTTATCAATAGGGAAAATTTTTGGACCTGGCTCACCTGTAAAATCTGACATGGTAGGAACTTTATCGACATCTCACCATACTTCACTGCAACTATACAATCCTGTGAACATTACACAATGACTGGAATCATCGGAATCGCTTGAATGCTGTAGTGGAATGGCTGTTGATCTTATTCTTGGACCCACATCAATAACGCTGTCCTCGACTTCTATTTCCGAATCTTCTGAATGTACCGAATAATCTGATAGAGTCAGCAATATACTCATCAATAATATCACTCATATTATGTAGGTAAAAAGTAACAAAATAATAAACCTTGTTATACTGGTAAACTAGAAGCGTAAGCCTACGAAACAGAAGATGACTATAGAATGCATTGTTCTAGAATAATTCTTGCTTTGATTGTTTCTAAACTATCGCATAAGTTTTATGTCTTGGGCATAAAAAATGAAGATCGACATAACCATGGCAGGTGCATACAAATCGATGTACAAGATACTCAAACCAGCAAAAAAAATTGCGCATCATCGTGGGATCAGCACACAAGAGTCAGACTCAGAAACCCGTGTTTTCGCGGGGCCGGCGCTCAAGTGACATATTCAAAAACCTGCGTTATCGCGGGGACGGCTGTCAATATGTTAATAGCTTCAGGTCCTCAAAAGAATGTGAATTGTACAGTTCCATGCAGTGGAATGGAGCTTCATGTTGTCTGCGTGTCAAAGCAGAAGAGTACTAATGCGATGGCGCATAGCATTTCATCGCTTCGAGGTAAGTAAGCGGTATACTTCGATACATAGTGTTATTCTTATCTGCTTCTACATTTCAAGAGAAAGTAAATGCTAGAGTTCCTTGCACCTGGATTACGCTTAATAGTGTCTGCGTGGCAAATAAATGGTGTTCTAAAATACACCATGCATTGCAATGGCCCAGCTCATTTCAACGATTCGAAGTAAGTTAGCTGTAATCTTCTATGGACAGCATTATACCTATCTACTTTTGCACTACAACAGAAAGTGAATCCTACAGTTCTAAGCAACAGGAAGGAGTTTCCTAGTGTCTGCCAGTCAAAGCAACGGAGTTACAATGCTCCATTCAATGGCATCTCATTTCAACGTTTCAAAGTAAGTAAGTTGCAATCCTCCATACATAACATTTTGTTTATCTATTTCTACATTTCTAAAAAATGTGAATTCTACAGTTCCAAGCAACTGGATGGCGTTCTACAGTGTCTCGATGTCGATGCAGTAGAGTCCTAATGCTCCATGTAATGCGATGGCGCATCTCATTTCAACGTTCTGAGTAAGTAATTTGTAATTTTCTATGTATAGCATTATGCTTATTTGCTTCTACACTTTAAAATTTTCTTTTCTTCTAGACACCATCTGGCCTGGAAGCCTATGATAGAAAACGAACTGAACATTTTTATTGGTGTCTTGCTTATATTGGTTGTACTGCCACTGCTAGAGATTAGATTATATCAGTTTGAAAAAGATATGTATACAAACGCGCATATGAAAAGCGCGACCGGTTTATATTGATACTTAGATATTTACACTTATCCCATATTTTCACGGCTTGGACTGAGGACCGTTTATATAAACTTATAAATATTGTTAACCAAATTGTCGACACTTTCAAAATAACTGTTAAGACTTGTAAAAATATTGTAATCGACGAAACCATGGTTTCGTGTCGAGGACGCCTCAGTTTTTGCCAATATATCGCAGGAAAGCGGCATAAATATGGTATAAGACTTTGTAAATTGTACCTTCCGGAAGGATACATCCACAACATTCTTATTTACGTCGGAAAAAATGCAACCATAATAGTTAATGCACATGCGCATGCTGTAGTTATGACGCTGGAAGTTGAATTATTATTTGGAAGCCGCGTATTATACGCAGATAATTTTGACAATAGTGTTCCATCGGCCGAGGAACTTCTGCAAAAAGGAACATTTATTTGTGGTACAGTTAAAATTAATAAAAAAATTTCCCCCGCTGCAGGCCAAACGAAAAGAGCTACGGGGTGGCTTTGTGTATTTTCAAAATCAGAGTGGCTTTAAATTTTTAAAGTGGACGGATAAGAGGCCGGTATGCATGCTAGCCACTTCTGAAAACCACAAATATATTATTGTCCAGGGTAGTAACAATAAGTTGAAGCCAGACACAGTGTTCCTTTATAACAAAGCTAAGAAGGGGTTTGAACATCCGACCAGATGTTTTCTTATCACAGTTGATTACGCAGAACAGTAAAGTGGTATAGAAAAATAGTTATCGAATTAGCATGCGGGGCTTCTCTCATCGATGCCTGTTATATACAAAGAAAATGGAGTACCAAAGATATGAAAATATTAAACTTCCGTGAAAAAGTTATTGATTATGTCCTCAGTACAGTGGATCATCACGGTAAACAAACGTCATCTGAAACTTAAGCAGTGCCCAAGAAACGTACACATTTTCTGCGGTCGTTCCAAGGACGCTCGAGAAAAACGAGACAGGGATGTAAAGAATGTTATAAACGGATGTCTAGAATAAATGGTAGGCAGTATGCCGCAAATAAGGCGATGAAAATAAAAACCTGTTGTAACCGATGCAAGGGCCAACCGAAACTCTACCCAACATGTTTTGAAAAATTACTTAAAAAGATTAAATAATTGTTAGGTTTGTAATATTGATTTGTTATGTTTTAAATATTGAATGTCTGTTTATAATGCGGAGAATTAGATCACTACAGCTTTGACAAGCAGACAATATGAATCCCCAGCCCGGTGCAAGAACAGTAGAATTTACATTCGTTTGAAGTGCAGTAGTAGGTAAAGTTAATGCGATACATAGAACATTACAACATTCTTACTTTCGAACGTTGAAATGAGATACTCCACCGCATCGCATACAGCATTAGTACTCCATTGTTCTTACACGTAAACACTGTGAAACGCTGTCCCGATGCATACGTCTGTAGAATTCACATTCTTCTGAAGTGTAGATGCAAATAAGCATAATGCTATGCATAGAAGATTACAGCTCACTTACTTTGAAACGTTGAAATGAGAAGCGCTATCGCATTACGTGGAGTAGTAAACTCTACTGCTTCGATACGCAGACACTCTGATCTACCTCCTTGTTGCATGGAACTGTAGAATTCACATTCTTTTGAACTGTAGAAGCAGATAAGCATAATGCTATACATGGAGGATTACAGCTTACTTAATTTGAAATCATGAAATCACATGCATAAATGCATTGCATGGAGCATTAGAACTCCATTTCATTCACACACAAGCATTTCGAGCCGCCATTCCTTTACATGGAGATGTAGCATTCACTTTCTACGGAAATGTAGAAGTAGATATGCACAATGCTATGCTTAGCATATTTCAGCGTACTTAATTTGAAACGTTGCAATGATATGCGGCATTGCAATGCATGGAGCATTAAAACTCCATTGCTTTGACACGTAGACATTATGAAGTCACTTCCTCTTGCATGAAATTGTAGAACTCAGACACAAGATCCTTACTTTGAAACTTTGAAATGACAAGAGCCATTCGCACTGCATGGAGCACTGCAACTCCACTGCTTTGACATGCAGACACACTGAAGCGCCATTCCATTGCACAGAACTGTAGAATTCATATTCATAAGGAGTGTAGATGTCGATAAGCATAATGCTATTAATTGAAGATTGCAGCTTACTTAATTTGAAACGTTTAAATGGGATGCGCTATCGTATTGCATGGAACTTTAGAACTCTACTGCTTTGACACGCAGACACTATGAAGCGCTATTCCGTTCCATGGAAATGTATAATTCACAATCTTTGGAAATGTAGAAGCAGATAAGCATAAAGCTTTGCTTACTTACTTTGAATATTTGGAATGAGATGCGCCTTTGAATTGCATGAAGTATTAGACCTCTTCTGTTTTGACAAGCAGACTCTGTACAGCGCCATCCCGTTGCATGGAACAGTATAAATCACAATTATTAGGCATAATATTATCTATTGGCCATGATTTCTATTGCCCTTCCAAGATTTTTCATCAGACATGGTTTTTCGAGTCTTATCATGAATATAAGCTGTGGAACTGAAAATTCGTAAATACTTTACTTTAAGCTTTTTATTAAGCCATATTTCAAATGGCGTTTTACTTTGTTTTAAAGCCTTTATTGGGCTTAAGTCTATTAAATACGTCGTAGTTAAAGCTGCTTCCACCCAAAACAGTTTATTTAAACTGGTACCACTTATCATCGTGCGTGCCCTTTCTGTTACGTTTTTGGCCATTCTCTCAGAAACACCAATTGGGGTGTTCGCGGAACTGTTAGATGGTAACTAGTACCCTTTTCTACACACTAATCTTTCATCTCATTTGACAGATATTCTCTGCCATTATCGCTATACAAGGGAACAACTTTTAAATGAAAATAAGCCTCGCTTCTAGTTACAAAATCTTTAAGTGCAGAAAATACTTCTGATTTATATGTAATCAGGTACGTTACACAGTAAAGTGTATATTCGTCCATAAACAGGAGAAAATAATTCTTTCCATTAAAACTTGAAGGAATAATAAAACAACATACAACTGAATAAATAATAAACAATAGTCGCTTTACATGCTCCATATTCTTTACCTTTTCGAATGATAACCGTACTTGCTTACCTTTAATGCAAGCCTCACATGAATTACATTCTGCACTATCATTTCAATAGGATTTACATCATTGACACAAACAAAATTCTACGAATTTTGATCTTCCAACATGGTCCAAACGCTGATGCCACAGTTCATAGTCAATACTTACTGCACTATGAATCCGGTGATTAATCAACTTTTCACCATTTTTCGTTTGAAAATCAGTAATAGATAAGCTATTTTATTCCCTACCTTTGATTATTTTCTCACCAGTTTTCATTACCTGAACGTTTCCATCTATTACAAATACGATGTGCATTCCTGCTTCTTGCATCCCTTTAACGGACAGCACCTTTCTGCCACCGAAATCTTCAAGGGTGGACTCAACTCCTCGAATGCCGAAAAGACATTATCACATTTGACAATGTGATCCGACGCTCCGGAATCCAACAGAAACTTTAATTTGTTTTTATCGTCTTCCCCATTTTCATTGTACTCCGTCATAAAGGCAAACGAGGATAACCAAATCTTTGCAATATCCAATTCTTCTGTTACTTGAGCTGCTTGGGCGATCACCTTTTTCTTTTCCGCGTGCTGGACCGTTCTTTTATAATAAAAACGTTCTTTTATTTTATGCCCTTTCGCCCACAATCATGGCATTTTATATTTATCGTTTCATTGGCCATTTGAATTATCTCTATCTGTATGTATCTTCTCAGTATGTAATACTTTCGCGCTTGTCCAGCAGCCTGTTCGTAATTTTACTTCGTGGACCAATAAACCAGTTTTTACAAATACTAATGTTAGATTGTCTTCGGGAATTCTTCTATTGCCGTAATTACTCACCATAGCACGTTGGAAGACTTAGTTGTAAATGGAAAGCTTTATCCGTTCCTTCTAATTTTGCACACGCTGCTAAGTGTTCCGTGATTATATCGTTGAGTGGTGTAAAATGTTTGATCAAGGGCTGCTCTCCTTGTAGTTTTAAACTTAATAGATTTTTTCTAACAGCCAATTGCGTGGCTAAACCTATCCCTTTCATATATGTCATCCAATCTTTGCAAAATTTCAGCAACAGTTTTCGCATTATTTGCGAAGCTCAAAATGGAATCTGCTAAATATTCAGCATTCTCTCTGCTTTTCTCCAATTTTCAGTTATTTTTACTGGAATGGGTTCATCAATAATTATCCAATTCGCTTAACAGTGCACCAATTCTCAATTGCCACATACAGTAGCGATCACCATCAAATTGTTTAATGTTCCTCTTGGTTTTTGCATTTTCTATATTTCTCTTTTCCTTCAAAAGGAAAGGTTTATGTTCACTAATGGTGTTCCTTTAATAGTTTAATCACTTATATATACTTCTGATATTACACTTATAATTACATAATCACATACACAAAAGTTATCACTAAAAAGAATATCTACTAAAGTGTTAATACTATTAAAATACGTAAACTGGGCCCATAACCTATTGAATTATGGGTAAATATAAGTGAAAAGCTGTCCAAAGTACTTTCTAATCTGTAACTTTATTCTTAAGGTTTGAAGGTACGTCTTTACGTTTTAAAAGCTCTAATAATTGTGAGGACACCGCTTAGGAAATATAGGGTTCTCCCCTCCAAAAGGAATAGGCGACGCAAAGTCTGCACGTGTTTTCCTTTCAGGCCACTAGGTATAAACAGTCGTGAACCCTACTCGAACCGACAGAACTATTTCACAGTTTATATACTGGATTTTATTTCCTAACTCAAGATTCATTTTTGTTTCTTCGTTGACATGTGAAATAATGCTACAGCAGTAAGCTGTTATATATAGCATTATACTTATCTGCCACTACACTTCAACAGAATGTTAATTCCATTTGTCCATGCAGCAAGATAGTCCTTCGTACAGTCTGCCTGTTGGAACAACAGGATCCTAATGCTCCATGACATGCAGTGGCGAATCTCACATCATTGTTTGCGAATAAGTAAGCTGAAACATTCTATGCATAGGATTACGATTATCAGCTTTTACACTTCAGAGATATGTGAATTCTGCAGTTTCTTGACACGGGATTACGCATCGCATTGTCTGCGTGTCGTAACAATAGAGCTCTAATGCTACATGCCATGCAATGGACCATTTCGTTTCAACGTTACAAACTTTGTAAGCTGTAACCTTCTGTGCATAGCATTATGCTTATCTGCGTATGCACTTCACAAGAATGTGAATTCTATAGTTCCATGCAACGGGGTCCATCTGTATAGTGTCTGCGTGTCAAAGAAGTAGGGTTTTAATGCTCAATGCCATACGATAGCGCATCTCATTTCAACGTACAGAAGTAAGTAATCTGTAGTCTACTATGCATGACATTATGCCGGCTGCTTCTACTTTAAAAGAATGTAAGTTCTACAGTTCCATGCAACAGGAAAAAGCTTCATAGTGTCTACGTGTTAAAGCAACAAAGTTCTAATACCCCATTCATTACCGGGGCGATTCTCATTCCAACGTTTCAATCAAAGTAAACTGCAATCCTTCATGCATAGCTTTATGCTTATCTGCTTCTACACTTTAAAAGAAAGTGAATTCTACGGTTCGATGCAACGGCATGGCGCTTCACAGTGTCTGCGTGTCAAATGAGGAGAGTCCTAATGCTCCATGCAATGCGACGTCGCATCTCATATCAACGTTTCAAAGTAAGTAAGGTCTAATCGTGTATGCATATCATTATGCTTATCTGCTTCTACAATCTTCAATAATGTGAGTTCTATAGTTTCATGCAACGGGATGGAGCTTCACAATGTCTGCTCGACAATACTACTGTACTAATGATGCATGCATTGCGATGGCTCATCTCGTTTTAACGTTTCAAAGTATGTGAGTTGTAACGTATTTTGCAATGGATTATACTTATCTGCTTCTACACTTCCAAAGAATGTGACTCCTAACCTTCTTTCCAACGGCATAGCGTTTCTAGATCTCTATGAGCCGATGCAATAAAGTTCTAGTATTTCATTCAGCGCGATGTCTCATCTCATTTCAATGTTACATGCTCGGATGTAATATTCTGTGCAACGCGTTATGTTTATCTGCTTCTACACTTCAAAAGAATGTGAGACCTACACCACCTTGCAAGGGGATAGCGTTTCTAGATGTTTTCGTGTCGATGCTATAGATCTTTTATACTTCATACAACGCGACGTCGCATCTCGTTTCAATGTTTCAGAGTGAGAAAGCTGTAATCTTCTAAGCATAGCATTATGCTTGTCTGCTTCTACACTTGCAAAGGATGTGAATCCTACAGTTCAATGCAAAAGGATGGCGCTTTACATTGTTTACGTGTCAATACAGTAGAGGTCCAATGCTCGAACATTCAAAGTAAGTAAGCTGAAATCTTCTATGCATAACGTTATACTTATCTTGTTCTACGTTTCTAAAGAGTGTGTATTCTACAGGTCCGTGCCACGGGAAGGCGCTTCATAACGCCTGCGTGTCAAAACAGCAGATTTCTAATGCTCAATGCTCTGCGACGGCGCATCTCATTTCAACGTTTCAAGGTAAGCAAGTTGTTATTTTCTATGTATAGCATTATGTTTATCTACTTGTATGCTTTAAAATTTTCTTTTCTTCTAAACACCAACTGGCCAGGAAGCCTGTTACAGAAAACGAACTGAACATTTTTATTAGTGTCCTGCTTATATTGGTTGTAGCGCCCCTACCTGAAGTTAGATTATATTGGTCTCAAAAGGAAATGTATACAAACGATCGAATAAAAAACGCGATGAAGCGCGATCGGTTTATATCGATACTTAGATATTTTCATTTCACCATTATTTCCACGGCTAGGACTGAGGACCGTTTGTATAAACTTAGAATTACTGTTAACGCATTGTCTACACTTTCGAAAATACCGTTAACACGTTGAGCGCTACGCCGATCTTGCTATAGTTCTCACTCTGGCGGCAGCGTGTGAGCACTTGGTGCCGAACGCTTGACTGATGGGTATAAACAAACGATAACTTTAATACACTGTATCCGTTACGTGTGGACTTTGAAAATGATACAAGCAATACATTTGTATACAATGTATAAACATAAGATAATGAGATGGGGAATTCCAGAGAGGCGAAAGGGCAAATACAAGGTGAGGGTCATTCTGAAAAAGCCACGGGAGTATAAAGACCTATTGCAGCAGAGAGAATTCAGTTTTATAGTGACTATTTTGAAAAAGTTTTGGTATCCATCAACTAAAAATGTTGAGAGGACGAACAGATAGTGACTCGTCGAGTGAGCCATTTGTACTACGCAAATGTCGCCATGTAATACCACTACCATCTTCAGATAGTGACAATTAATCTTGTAGTTCAGTAAGGAATACCGAAACAAGTGATACAAATGATTGGTTTGATCCGCGAGGCAACCAGCCAAACATTTTACCTTTCTCAAGTCCCTATGGTGCCAAACTCGCTCATGAAGAAATGCAAAATTGTAGCACGGTGAAAAATTTTTCGGTCTTTATGTGACGGATAAACTATTTCAACATATAAGCGAACAAACAAACATTTATTCGACACAAAGTACAATTGCTTCCAAACGTGTTGAAAAGTGGGTGCCAACAGATAAGGACGAAATGAAGAAGTTTTTTGGAGTGGTTTTGTGGATGGGATTGGTAAAGTTTCAATCTTTGTACCTGTATTGGTTTAAGGATCCATTGTTTATTCAAACATTCCTGCGGAAAATTATGAGACAGATTTCTAATTCTGTTGGGAATGTTGCATTTTGCCCACAATACAAAAGTGGATGCTTCCAACCGTGTCTCAAAAGTTGAATTTTTAATATAAGAATTAAATATAAATTTTTAAAAATATTGCGATCCCGCTGAAATGTTATGCATCGCCGAGACGGTAATACCATTCGGTGGACGGATCATATTTAGACAATACATGAAACAAAAAAAGCATGGATATGGGATAAAAATACTTAAATTGTGCTGTGATAATCATTACACTTATAATCTTTGCATTTACACCGGAAAATCATTGGATAAAAACATACAACACCCACAAATGTTGTCATGAATTTATGTAAAAATGTGTTTTACAAAGGCCATACTTTATACACGGATAATTATTATACGAGTGTGCAGTTAGCAAACAAACTCATAACAAAAAATACGCATTTGGTTGGTACTCTTCGACCAGATCGAAGAGGCAATCCAAATAAGGTTGTGACAGCCAAACTGCGACGTGGAGAAGTCATTGCTCAAGAGAACAGAAGAGAGATAACGACCATAAAATGGAACGACAGGAGGGATGTTTTAGTTCTTTCGATCAAGCATTCTGACGAAATGAAAACCATAATAAGAACAGGGGTATCCTGCAAACCAAAAATTATTATTGATTATAATAAAGGTAAAACAGCGATTGATCTGTCTGATCAAATGGGTGCTTACAGCAGTCCACTTAGAAGGTCACTAAAATGGTATAGAAAACTGTCATTCGACCTTCTTTTGAATATTGCCGTCGTGAATGCGATACATATGTTCCAAAAAATAGCAGGCATTGAATAATGGCAATGAATGCAATGTTTTATCTCAATTTAGTCAGCCGCGAACGAATATATCGGCAGTTGCACATTTACTTGTTAAATTTGATGGCAAATCTAGTGAAAGTGAAATTTGGAAGAAACAAATAAAATTGTTGAAGACGATATATAAATTGGAAGATGACGTTGCACGATTACTAATCAGTATGTGACTGAAGGGAAAACCACTTGAATGGTTTTGATTCTAAACCATAATATATAAGTATGCCAGTGAACCGACTGCTGGAAGAATTAAGAGTTACGTTTTATCATCCACAAAACAAAATTGAAATAAGGAAGAAATTTGAGGAGCGATTAGGGAAGAGGAACCAGACATTTCATGAATATTTGCACAAGAAGATCATTCTCGGAAATCGAGTATCCATCAACCATAATGATATACTTGAATATTTGATTGACAGCATCTCCGATTAAATGCTCCGGAACCAGGCGCGTATTCAACAGTTTACAACAACCGATCAACTTTTGAGAGCGTTTGAAAAAATGATTCTTCGAGATCAAGTTTTGTCGAGCGTGCAAATGTCAACAAAGTTTGAGAAATGTGAAAACAGTTTCGCTAGAAATGAACGAAAAGAGGTGGTCAATGCGTGTAAGATAAATAAGTTCACCGGTAATATTGTACGAAGTTATAATTGTGGTGGGCACGATCATATTAGCGTGAATTGTTCAACGAAAGATCGCGGTGTGAAGAGTTTTATCTAAAGCGAGTGAAGAGAGTTGCGCGATATTAAGAGTATCGTACCGAAAGTATCTCAAAAATGATTTACTTAACGGATACGGGATCGAAGCATTAGTGGAATCAGGAAGTGATTTTAGTATAATTCACACAGACGAGTTTATTAAGCTCGGTTCTCCACAATTACGACACAATGAATTACATTTCGATGGTATAGGTTCAAAGAATGATACAACATTTGGTGAATTTCAAGCAGAAATTACCGTAGATGGGCACTCATATCCGATTTGTATACAAGTAATCTCTCATACCATTATTCGACATAAGCTGTTGATAGCGACGTATTTCTTAAATGTAACCGATGTTAGCATTAGAGGTGGTAAAGTAAACTTTTGTCCATTACCGAAAGCAACGCGCGAAATTGTTGAAAGAGAAAATATTGTACCGGAAATATTTAAAATAGATGTAACGAGTGACGTGTTAGAAGTAAATCAAGTTGGTGTTTCTCATGTTCCTAATTAGCGAGTGGCGATAGAATATCTTGTTAGTAATTACAAGCCGAGTAATTGAACCTGAAATTGCAATGAAATTAATATTGAAAGGCGAAGAGTCTGTATATCAATCGGCGAGACGATTGTCATTGTCGCAAAAAGAGATTGTTAATGTGTAGATAGAGCAGTGGATTGCGGCTGGAGGCGCTCCATTATCTACTTCTGATTATGCGAGTCCGGTTGTTCGCGTTCGGAAGAAATGATTCGTTTAGATTATGTGTGGATTATCGACAAATTAATAAGAAGATTATTAAATATAGATATACGTTACAGCTGATTGAAGATTAATTAGATCTGTTACAAGTCGCGCGCATTTTCAGTACTCTTGACTTGATAAACGGTTTCTTGCACGTGCGATAGGATAAATCAAGTCGAAAGTATACAGCATTTATTGTACCAGATGGTCATTATGAATTCTTACGAGTCCCTTTTGGTTTATGTAATTCTCCAGCAGTTTTTCAAAGATTTATAAATACCATATTTAGAGATCTTATTCGTGAGAGAATAGTTTTGGCATACATGGATGATTTGATTATTTCATCAAATGATACTGAACGTGGGATCAAAAATCTTGACAGGATTTGAATTATAGCGAGCGGAGCTGATTTAATATTCAGTTGGGAAAAGTGTTGTTTTCTGCAAACTTCTGTCGAATTCCTCGGGCATGTAATCAACAATGGTTATGATCGCCCCTCACTAAAACTGATGCAGTCCGATGATTTCCAATGTTAAACACGTACAATGTTTTCTTAGACTAATCGGGAATTTTCGTAAATTTATTCGTGAAGACCCTGTAATTGTGCGACATTCGTCTAACCTTCTGCGAGCGACTGCTAAATTTTGTTTTGGAGCGACTGAAAGGGAAGCATTCATACGACTTAAACTTTTATTGAGTGAGAAACCAAAATTGAATTTGTATCATGTAGAAATAGAGGTGGACTTGCATACAGATGCTCCTGCGTTAGGGTACGGAGCGATTTTATTTCAAACAAATAACGAAGATCAACCTTTTCACCCTGAATATTATTTTCTCTGCAGTAGCTATGAGTTTGAGGTTTTTGCCATAGTAAAAGCTTTGAAGAAATTAGGAGTTCGTTCATTAGGAATTTCGTTCGTTACTGTTATTGATTGCCGAGCTATTACTCTTATAATAAATATGAAAGATCTTTGTTTGTCCAGAGAAGAACATGATACATGTTGATACGCTTAGTAGAAATCCTCCTCCTACGAATTTCTTAATCGATGAATCTGATGCAAGTCTTACAGAATGTTTGCGGAAAGTACAGGAAGAAGATGAGACTGTAATGAAACTTCGAGATTTAATACTTCAAAACAAGGCGAATGATTATGTTCTACGGGGAAATTTACTGTACAGAGAGTCTGCAGGTGGTATTCAACTAGTAGTACCATGTCGAATACAGATACAAGAAATAAGGCGATCTTATGAGTGTGGACATTTTTCTGTGGTCAAGACTGAAGCTATCGTACATAAAGGTTATAGGATTCCATATCTTCGGCAGCAAGTTGATAAAACTAACCGAAAGATTCAGGGGACACAGGAGTGTCATTTGAATCCGATTGAAAACAGGAGTATTCCTTTTTATACATTTCATATCGATCATCTTGGACCGCTGCCATCAACAAATAAAACGTATCAGTACATATTTGTAGTGGTAAATGCTTTTACAAAATTTACGTGGCTTTATGCTACAAAATCTAGGGATGGTGGGATTTACATTCTTTTGGAGTGTAGATGCAGATGCACGAAACGCGTTCCACTGGACATTACATCTTATCACGAATCATTGAAATAAGATTCGACATCGCGTTGAAACTCATACATCCAAAAACGCTATCCCGTTGAAAGGAAGTGCAGGTTTCCTATTCTTTTGAAGTGTAGATGCAGATAATACTAACCCGTTGCATTAAATATTACAATTCATCGTGAAACATTGAAGTGAGACTCGACATTGCATTGAATGAAGTATTAGAACTGTATTGCTGCGAAACGCAAATATCTAGGAAAGGCATCTCGTCGGACGGAACTGTATGATTCACATTCTTTTGAAATGTAGAGGCAGATAAACATAACGCGTTGCATTGAAAATTACATCTTATCATGAAGCATTGAAATGAGAAGCGACGTCGCCTTGAATGAAGTACTAGAACCTTATTGCTTCGACACGAACGCATATAGAAACACTATACCTTTGCAAAGAAGTGCAGGATTTACATTCTGTTGAAGTGTAGAAGCTGAAAAGCATAACTCTTTGCATTGAATATTACATGATATCATGAATGTCTGAAATGAGATGCGACATTCAGTTGAATGAAGTATTAGTACTCTATTGCTTCTACACGTAGACATCAAGAAGCGTGATCTCTTTGCAAGAAAGAGCATCATTTATATTCTTTTGAAGCGATTTATTCATTTTGTAAGTGATTTATTTTGAAGTGAAGTTATTCATATTCTTTGAAGCTAGTAATCATAAGGCATTCTTCATGTGCCGTCATATTGCAATTCATTTCAAGAGTTCATAGTAAGTAACTAGGTTTTAATGCTCTATGCATCGCATTGTGCCTATCTGCTCCTACACTTCAAAAGAATGTGAATCCTACGCTTCCTTAAAAAGGATTTGCATTTCTGAATGTATGTGCGTGTCGAAGCAAATAAGTTCTAATACTTCATCCATCGCGATGTCGCATCTCATTACAATGTTTCATGATAAGTTGTAATATTCAATGCAACGCGTTATGCTTATCTGCATCTACACTTCACAAGAATGTAAATTCTGCATTTCCATGCAACAGGATGACCCCTCATAGTGTCTGCTTGTCGAAGCAATGGAGTTCTAATGCTCCATTCATTGCGATGGCGCATCTCACTTGCACGTTTCAAAGGAAGTAAGCTGTAGACTGCTATGCATAGCAAAATGCTTATCTGTTCCTGCATCAAAATAATGTCAAATTTACAGTTCCATGCAACGACATGGCGCTTCATACTGTCTGCATGTCAAAACAATAGAATCCTAATGCGCCACGCAATGCGATGACGCTTCTTATTTCAACGTTTCTAAATAGGTAAGCTGTAGCATTCTATGTATAGCATTATGCTTATCTGCTTCGACGTTCTCAAAGATTGTGAATTTTACAGTCCCATGCAACGGAATGGTACTTCATAATGTCTGCGTATCAAAGCAATCGGGCAGCAATGCTCCGTGCACTGCAATGGCGCATCTCATCAACGTATCAAAGTCTGTAAAAACGCTTATGAATCGCTGAAACGAGATGTGCCGCCGCATAGCATGGAGCAATAGTACTCTACTGCCTTGAGACGCAGACACTATGAAGCGCTATTCCGTTGCATGGTTCTGTAGAATTCACATTCATTTCAATGGTAAAAGCAGATGAGCATAATGCTATGCTTAGTAGATGCTTAGTAGACAGCTTACTTACTTTGAAACGTTGGATTTAGATGTACCATCGCCACGCCGGGAGCATTTGAACTCCATTTCTTTGATACGCATCTACTATGAAAGACCATCTGTTTGCATGGAACTGTGTAATTCACATTTTCTTGAAGAGTAGAAGCAGATAAGCATAATGCTATGCATAGGAGATTACATTTTACTTACTCTCAAACGTTGAAACGATATGTGCCATCGCATTGCACGGAGCAGTAGATTTCTTCGGCCTTCAAACACGGACACTATGAAGCGCCATGAAGTTGAAGAAACTCTAAAATTCAGATTCTTTAGAAGTGTAGAACCAGATAACCATAATGCATTGCATAGAAGATTAAAGCTAATGGAGCATTTATAGGGGCGGTAGTATTTAGAATTAGCTGTAATATATGAATATTGTAAGTATATATACTGATTAGAAATCTTTATTTAAAGCGTTCTAAAGTGATATAAAATTTAATAGGATTTTGGGTGTAATGGAGTATTTGGACGGATATTCTATTTTCAGTTAACTAAAATATATTATAAGGTTCATTATATGTACTAACGTAAAATATTAATTTAAAACAATATTAATTGCTACAAAATTAGATAGAATTTTGGGTGATATAATGTATTTATTGGAGATATTCTATTCACAAATAGCTGAGATATATTATATGTGTAAATATATTTACCAAATTGAAATGTTTATGCAAAATATCATGAAACGATATATAATTAGGTAGGTAGGGTATTAGATGTAATGTAGTATTTGGAGGGGACATTTTATTTACATTTATAGAAAGCTCTTGATGTGTTTAAATATATACACTTTCTGTTGTGTCAAGGTGTCTAGCGCCTAGGTACATCCGGTAAGCTAGAGCGAAACAACGCTTAGTCGCGTCGTGCTTTACTGAAGTGCAAGTACTTCTGATGAGCTTCGCTTCTCGGGTAAAGCGTACACGACGCGCTGGGAGGAAGGAATTTATCCGATGACTTGTGCGTGAATACGTGGCTGGTGCACCCGAATATTCGGATCATCGCAGAGCTCTTCCCGTTCCTGTCAAGGAAGTCTTCGCTTCCGTACGTTCTGAACGAGCTAATGATCGTCCAATTCCAGCTTCGATACCCGCTAGCCAGGATCAGCTTACCTGGCGCCTGATTCCAATCACCGATCCACCGTTCGAGCCGTACGCCGCTGCTATCCGGGTCACTGATCCTCGGCGCTTACGCAACCTGGAACGAGAAGCAAACCAATGAATTAAAAGCATCGAAAGGTAAGTTGCACGCTTTTGTATACGGTAAGTCGAGCCCTATCCGTCGACGAACCCAGCTCCGCGCAATTCGCGTCGATTTCACGAACGGCTACGATTAGTGTCCACATGACGAGCGCATTCGCGACTTCAGGACGTGACAATACACATAACGCGTTGCATTGAATATTACATATTATCATGAAACATAGAAATGCGATGGGACA
This sequence comes from Xylocopa sonorina, assembly GCF_050948175.1. NCBI lineage: Eukaryota > Metazoa > Arthropoda > Insecta > Hymenoptera > Apidae > Xylocopa > Xylocopa sonorina. Next base: position 577,298 of record NC_135210.1, on the reverse strand, counting down.
TCGCGCCGAATGCAGTATTAGTACACCATTTCTTTGACACGTAGATATCTAGAAACGCTATGCCTTTGGAAGGGAGTATAGAGATCACATTATAGAAGTATAGAAGAGATAAGCGTAACGCGTTGCATTGAATACTACATCCTACATTAAACATTGAAATGAGATTCCACATCGCGATGAATGGAGTATTATAACCCTATTACTTCGATACGTAGATATCTAGAAGCGCTATGCCTTTGCAATGAAGTGCAGGATTCACATTCTCTTGAAGGGTAGAAGCAGATAAGCAGATAATGCGATGCATAGAGCGTTACAAGCTACTTACCTACTTTGAACAGTTTAAATGCAGTGCGATATCGCGATGCATGAAGCATTAGAAATCAAAGGCTTCGACATGTTCACACGTAGAAACGCAATTACCTGGCAAAGAAGTGTAGAATTCACATTCTGCTCATGTGTAGAAGCAGATAAACATAACGCGTTGCATAGATTATTACTTCTTACTATGAAGCACTAGTACTCAATTGCTTCGACACGTAGACATCTAGAAACACTAGCCCATAGCCAGGAAGTGTAGGACTTACATTCATTTGTAGTGAAGACGAGATAAAAATAACGCGTTGCATTGAATATTACACCTTATCGTGAGACATACAAATGAGATGCGTTATCGCGTTGCATGAAGCATTAGAACACTATTTCTTCGATATGTAGACACCTAGGGACGCTATTCCGCAGGAAGGAATTGTGGGTTTTACATTCTTTTGACGCGTTGTCGAGATACACATAACGCGTTGCATTGACATTACATCTTATCATGAGACATAGAAATGTGATGTGATATCGCGTTTTATGTAGAATTAGAAGTCTATTGCTTCGGTACGTAGACGTCAAGATGCGAAATTCCGTCGCAAGTAAGTGTGGGATTAAGATTCTTTTGAAGTGTTGACGAGATATAATTAACGCGTTGCATTGAATATTACATCTTATCATGAGACATAGAAATGAGATGCTTTGTCGCGATTTATGAAGCATTAGAACTATTAGTTCGAAATGTAGACATCTAGAAACGCTATGCCGTAGCATGGAAGTATGGGATTTATATTCTTTCGAAGTGTAGACGAGATACACAAAACGCGTTGCATTGAAGATTACATCTTATCATGACACATAGAATTGATTAGCGATATCGCTTTCAATGAAGCATTAGAACTCCATTGCTCTGATAGCAAGAAAGTGTGGCATTTACATTATTTTGATGTGCAGACGCGATATACATAACGCGTTGCATTGATTTTACATCTTATCATGAGACATAGAAATGAGATGCGATGTTACGTTTTATGAAGCATTAGAATTCTATTTCTTCGATATTAAGACATCCGGAAACGCTATTCCGTAGCAAGGAAGTGAGTCATTTACATTCTTTTGAAGTGTAGACGAGATATGCATAATGCGTTGCATTGAATATCACATCCTATCATGAGACATAGAAATGAGATGCGATGTCGCGTTCTATGAATCATTAGAACTCTATTGCTTTGGTGCGTAGACATCTAGAATCTCTATTCCGTTGGAAGGAAGTGTGAGATTTACATTCTCCTGAAGTATTGGCGAGATGTACATAACGCGCTGCATTGAATATTACATCTTATCATGACACATCGGAATGAGGTGCGATATCGCGTTTTATAAAATGTTAGAACCCTGTCGTTTCGATGCGTAGGCACCTAGGATCGCTGTTTCGTAGCAAGGAAGAGTTGCATTTACATTCTTTTTAGGTATTGACGAGATATACATAACGCGTTGCATTGTATATTACATCTTATCGTGAGACATAGAAATGAGTTGCAACATCGCGTTGTAGCCATCTAGAAACGCTATTCCGTAGCAAGGAAGTGTGGCATTTACATTCTTTTGAAGTGTGGACGAGATAAACAGAACACGTTGCATTGAATATTACATCTTATCTTGAAACGTAGAAATGAGATGCGATATCGCGTTACGTGAAGCATTAGAACTTTTTTGTATCGATATGTAGACATCTAAAACGCTATTCCGTAGCAAAGATGTGTGGGCTTTACATTCTTTTGAAGTGTTGACAAGATATTGTCTGCCCTACACCTGGACGGTGATCGGGCGTGCTTCCTCACCCATACGTGTATACGCAAACGGAATCTACCATCTACCTCCTAGTTACATCCACCTCACTGAAACGGGTGTTGGAAAAATTCAGATGTGCCGAGCGACGTTTCCCGTGGGTGAGTGCTTCAGCTACTGTGTCCGAGGGGACGAATCCCAACCGCCGGAGTATCCACGGGGAACCTCGGGGAGGCGAACTCGCTACGTGTACGCGAATACGCTAACTCTGACCCTTTTTGAATTATTAAGCATCAGTTTGGCCAAATTTATAGATGCTCCAGACTGCCTGCTCAGTCGATTCATATTTGCTCTACGAAAAGATTCGGACTGTTTTGGGCAATCGATAATGCACCAAACCTCCGAATCTCCGTTTAATTCGATATGGTAGCCCCAGAGCCCCGTTAGCCACCGGGCAAGCCCGGCGCCCAGGTTCCACCACGTGGAGGTTGGGATGGGTACTTCCTGGACACCCAGGTTCTGGAACCCGTGTTGACAAGATATACATAACGCGTTGCATTGATATTATTGTGACGTCCGCCGAATCTTACGGTACCTCCTACACCCCCGGGAAGAGCCGCAGACACCGCCGGCCGCCATTGCAGAGACGAGCATGCCCACATACGGTAACGCTGACCGATCGCTATGTTAAGGCAGCCACCTTCGCACCAAGGAGTTAGACCACACGATCGTGTCACGACACGTACCTGTCGGATAATTGATGCACGAGCGAGCCACAGCCTCCGCACGAGGACCATTCCACGTACTACGAAGAGTTGCCCGCCGTTACGCACCCGTATCCGTACTTTACATACTGTTATATTTAAAATTAAGCAAATCCTCGAATTTAAGCACACTACACTCGATGTACATACATGACACAGCACACACAAGCATAAGGCATCTCATGTGTAATCCTAGTTTTAAGAGCATATTTACCCGAAATATGAATTAAGCAAAGCGGACGAGCGAGAGCCCGACGCTCGTGGCTGACGCCGAACGCGCGCGCCCCACCACGACCATCCATTCCACTCCGCGGGCCGAGCGTCCGCCCCACTCGAGAGATATATACCTTTAATCGTCTATAGCACGGACAGCTCTTGCGAGAACATGCTGGGCATCGACGATGCAAGCGCGTATGCAATTTTCACGCTGGGCAGTTAATGATCGCCGAAAGCACGGACATCTCTTTCACGCTGGGCATTAAAATAACGCGTACAGAGAACATGCTGGTCATCCAGGCGAGGAAGCGCGGACAATCGCGTCACGCTGAAAAATATCTCTCTTAGACCTTTACCATCGTCTATAGCACGAATATCTCTTGCGAGAACATGCTGGGCATCGACGATGAGCAAGCGCGTACAATCGTGTCACGCTGAAGTATATTTTGTATCTCGCCTATCGTAGGCGAGCTGGCGCGTATAAAGTGCGCGCTGGGCAATCGAAACGGGACACCCTTTGGAAGAAATATTCGTTCAGGCGGTTTCATTTTTATGGTTTTTATTGCGGTTTCGTTTTATATATATATGTTTGAGTGTGATGGTCAACTTATATATTGGAGTATTATGGTCAACGTATATTATTATTCGGGCTTTTCCTGTATTTTAGCACTTTAGCATTTTAGCTTTTTGGAGACTGGATAGGTATAATGGATATATAAATCCACGCTCTCTTAGCTCACTCGACATTTCGTACACGTTGTCACGTCCATTTTTTCATTTCGTTAATTTTAAACTTTGTTGGTCCGAGAACTCGGATTCCAAAGTTCCAGAATTGATGCAAGGGTGGTACAATTTATACCCAAGTTTGAAAAACTCGCATAAAAGGTCACCAACGCCGCCTTAGGACGCTTGCAACAAATGGGACATTCGGTCAAAGACTCCGACCCGTAGCCATGCAGTGTGGAGAAAAATTCGATCACCGACAGGGCACAGAGCAGTCGAGAACGTATTCTCGAGGAGCGGTGGCTGCTTCTCAACCGAGGTCATAGAATATCCACGCGCCCGAGCGCTACTCCGGCCGACCCGCTCGAGCCAGCGAGTCTTCTTACAGATACGAAACGGCCGGCCGGTAGGCCGGCGCCGCGCGGTCCGACGCACGGGCGCTTACGGTGGTAAACTCCCGCGGCAACGGACCGTCCGGAGAGACCGTTGTAACTTAGTCGCGCGGCGAACACACGTATAAAGTCCTATTAACGTTGAACTTTTATGCACGGAAATTATGTAGACCTATTAAACATTGATGAATAAACATATTTTCGAGATGTAACAAAATTTAATCGATCGGAAAATTCGAAAAAACGAAAGAAAAGAAATATCGAAAATCTAACACGTACGATCGATTACTACTATTAAATTAAGCAATATTATTTTAAAAAAACCATTTATTTACAAATAAAAATTATGGATAAATCGCAAAAAACCTCCGGAAGTGTCGTTTCCAAACGGTTAAAAATAATTAATTCGATTAAACAATGCTACGGTAAGTACAATCAATAGGTTTTATTAAAGTTTCTAAAAAAAAATTTACAGGTCAACAGTTTAATTAACGAGAAAATAGCGAAAGAACGCGAGTGAATTTTTTCGTCGCGTAAATTTTCTAAGTCCCACGGTCGATCCGTACCTCTAGGTGGGAATATTAACTCCCTCTCGGAACTTTTTCAAGGTACCGCAGACGATTTCTAACTCTCGCTCGGCATTTTTTTTTCCAAACTATCGTCAATGTACGATTATTAACTCTCGATAGGAATTTTTTTTCGATCTGTCGACAATATACGAACTTTAACTCTCGGTAGGATTTTTTTCAAAGTATCGTCAATGTACGTATATTAACTCTCGGTAGGAATTTTTTCAAACTAACTCCCGGTCCGACATTTGTATTTTGCTGTTAATCTCTTTTGCGCAATTCTTTACTAGCCAAACCTAAACCCGTACCGTCGGGTACTTGACTGTGAATAATGCGACTTGTATAACGGGCACGTTCTACTATCCAGCGTAGGTTTGGCTATTAAAGAACGCGGCCGCCGTTAGGCGGCTGCCTATGCTTGAACATGTTCTTCAGTTCTCTTTATTAAGCGCGTTTATTCCGTTCACGCCGTCGGCCGTCTATTTGGAAGGTGCCAGCGGCGTATTGTTTCGCTTCGAGTCATAAAAAAAGCCGCCGACACTAGACGTTTGATATTACGTCATCAAACGTCAGAGGTCCCGCGGTGGTATTCTTTTTTTTTCCAGGTTCCAGCGGCGTATTGCTATGCTTCGAGTCATAAAGAAGCCGCCGACACTCGACGTTTGATATTACGTCATCAAACGCCAAGTGCCAGCGGCTTGTACTTTCTTTTGCTTTTCTTATTTTGTTCGTTTAACTCTCTCTCTCTCTCTTTCTCTTTCTTCGCGAGAGAGGTGAGTGGGGTCTCGTTTAGCTTAAAAAACGAATCCCCAAGCATAGGGCTGAGTCTCAACAGATCGCAGCGTGGTAACTGTTCTACCGAGTACAACACCCCGCCAGGTACCTAAGTCGTCTACAGACGATTCCGAGTCTCAACGTCGAAATTGGTGTACCCATGATCGACCGTTAGAGTGCCGCGGCCGTCGTTCGGCGTAATCCCGACGACGGATCCAAAGACGCCCGTACGGCAAATTCGGGCTCGTGCGTTGATCGACCGCGCGGACGCGACCGACCACCTAGTAGATTCACATTGTTTTGAGCCTTTCGACCCACTCGAGACTCCTAGAGATATCGTTGCCTCCTTTGACTAGAAAGAATACGGCCTTAGAGGCGTTCAGGCATAATCCCACGGATGGCAGCTTCGCACCACCGGCCGCTCGACCGAGTGCGTGAACCAAATGTTCGAACCTGCGGTTCCTCTCGTACTGTGCAGGATTACTATCGCAACGACTAATCATCAGTAGGGTAAAACTAACCTGTCTCGCGATGGTCTAAACCCAGCTCACGTTCCCTGTTGGCGGGTGAACAATCCGACGCTTGGCAAATTCTGCTTCGCAATGATAGAAAGAGCCGACATCGAAGGACCAGAAAGCGTCGTCGCTATGAACGCTTGGCCACCACAAGCCAGTTATCCCTGTGGTAACTTTTCTGACACCTCTTGCTGAAAACTCTTCAAGCCAAAAGGATCGATAGGCCGCGCTTTCGCAGTCTCTATGCGTACTGAACATCGAGATCAAGCCAGCTTTTGCCCTTTTGCTATACGCGAGGTTTCTGTCCTCGCTGAGCTGGCCTTAGGACACCTGCGTTATTCTTTGACAGATGTACCGCCCCAGTCAAACTCCCGCCTAACAGTGTCCTCGAATCGGATCACGCGGGAGTATAATCGGCGATCGGTCGTAGACCACACGCCACTCGTATACGTTTGATTCAAGAATTCCGTGACAACCGGGACGAAACACCGGCGCACGCGTTCCGCCCAACCGAGTAAGTAAAGAAACGATGAAAGTAGTGGTATTTCATCGGCGATTTTACCATCTTCCACTTATGCTACACCTCTCATGTCTCCTTACAATGCCAGACTAGAGTCAAGCTCAACAGGGTCTTCTTTCCCCGCTAATTTCTCCAAGCCCGTTCTCTTGGCAGTGGTTTTGCTAGAAAGTAGATAGAGACAGGTTGAGAATCTCGTTAATCCATTCATGCGCGTCAGTAATTAGATGACGAGGCATTTGGCTGTTTAATTTTCATTCGTTGGCCGTGTGGGACTATATACAATGGGAAAGGGTTTGCGCGGCACGGCTACCCCTGGTGTTGACCGTTGCCTCCCAAGTTCATCCTATCCCGTGTCGTTTCCAGGCCAAAGGTGGAACATGAGATGTCATTTTATTCCACCTTGACCAATTCGTGTGGCTCCCCTGTAATACTCGCGTTGTAATTCCACGAAATAATCCCGCTGTCAAAGCAATGCCCAGAAGCCAATCAACGGAGCGCGACAACCATATGCCACTCCAGGACAGCGTACAGGAGGAAAAGGTGATGTCATCCCTCCTGACGCCGCACCTGGTGGCTATACCCTTCACGAGGGAAGTATTCGTAGCATAGTATGCTACCTTCCGCTCGTGGGAGTCGTCGAGTGGTGGAAACCCACTGACGACTTGCGTGTTGATGACGCAGGCTCTCTCGCCATGAACGCAAACCAAGTCAGGTTTGCGTTTGCCCTCGGCCGTGATAAACACTGGTTCCATGTGGACTGTCCAACCGATCTTCCGGAGTCCTGAGGCCAACGTATTACACACGGCGTTATGCCTCAGGACCCGGCCACCATGGGTTCGGAAGCTACGCTGGATGACGTGCGCGGCTGTCTCGGTGGATAGACAGCCGGCACGACATTAGATGACCAGTGCATGTCGCCGCGCACCTCTCGACGTTCGAATGAGCGTCGGAAGGGCGTTAATCCGTACATGCACATGCTTGGCAAAATCACGGCCGGGGATGGCGAGAGAGCCCGCGTCAACCCATCGCGACGAAAGTGGCGAACCTGAACACTCCCTCAACTTGTATCCATCAACACTAGAATAGAGCCGATGGGACCACCACTTCTCGCGCAGGTACCTCGCTGCCAGAATCCTGCTATCTCGGGTAAGAGCCCGAGTGGCCCACTGGATCCTCGAGGAAACCCACGCGGAGTCCGCAGCCGCCCGAATAACAGGCGACTGCGAACGTCCCAGGTTGAGCAGACGTTGGCGCATCAATCCTGGGACAGTGGTGGCCAACGAAGGAATGCCAAGTCCGCCACCCGCGATGGGTGCGTGCATGAAACTGGCCGGCGTGTCTTTCGGCAGCCTCAGCCATCTTCTCACCGCGGCGCGCGATGAGAGATCCAGAGCTCTAAGTTACCCGAGTATGGCGCGACCAAGCACCAATGTGTGGTAGAGACGGGGGAGCAGGAAGCAACGCAGGATCTTAAGGCGTTGCTGTAGCTTCAGAGGTGCTCGGGTTATCCTGTGCAAGTAATTGGACAGGTCTGTCTTTACCTTCTTCGGTCCGGACGCGGAAAAATTAACACCTAGGTACCTCCACTCCACGATGGTAGATATTTGTGGAATGAAGGACCCGTCTCCTAGCTGGAACGTTGGAGACGTGATTACTTTAATTTTCTTAATTTTTCCGGCCGGAACCAAAGACAACACCGAGCACTTCTGAGCATTGAGCACTAACCCATGCTCCTTTGCACGGTCTTCTACCACACGTAGCGCTGTCTGCATACCCCACTCGGAAGAGGCGAATAGGAGGATGTCATCAGCATATGCGAGCGCATCCATCCGACATCCCCCTAGCTGGAAACCGACGCCAGGAGGGACCGCCACTATGATATTGTCTACTATCAAGCAGAACAATATCGGCGAGAGCGGATTACCTTGCCTGACGCCGCGGCCTATACTATAGAGTTCGGATCTCTCACCGCGAACTTCAAACGTCATGCTGCTGTTGGTTGACCGGTATTCATGCAGGACTGTAGCGAGAACTGCAAAATTCTCGCCGCAGCCATCATCCATGCATCGTTGCCTCAGGTCTACCAATCCGGACGCGCGAAGCCCCGACGCGAGAATCTTGTGGAGGTGCCTCACGACCACCGACGTGATCGAGATCAGACGGTAATCGGCCGGAGAGTCAGAACTCGACTCCTTGGGCACGAACACCATCCGACTCGAGAGCAACGTCGATGGAAACCCGCCAACAGCAAGTACGACGTTGAAGAAGAGAGCCCTAATAGATGTTGGAAGGGCTCTCCATTGCCGAACACTAATGCCAACCGGATCGGGCGCAGAACGAAGTGGCAGAGATGTAGAAGCCACTTCCTCGCAAGACACTGGATGCCACAGGTGAGCCAGATCAGGCCTCAGCTTGGACGTCAAGCCAGGTGGCATAGGCGAAGAAGCCTGGCTGACATATTGTTCCCAATACCTCGCCATAAGCTGGACATTGGGGATACTGGCTGAGGTATCACCTGTGCCATCCAGTATCTTGCGAGCGGCCCACGACATGTTTAAACGAAATAGCCGCTGAATACGTGCATATTCCCTTCCTCGCTGAGCTCTTCTACCCGGTCGGATGACACTATATCTTTGCCGGTGAGAACGATAGCTGAATCTGGCTAGAGGAAAGACAGAGGTGATCCATGATGACAACCGGTCGCATATGCCAACACCCTCCAGACACTCCTGGGACAGCTGGGAAAGGATAGCGGACTCCCAACCACGGATATTCTGCATCACCGGGATGAGACCATGGATGGCACTAGAAATATCCTGTTCAAGTTGGCCCAGAAAAGAAATTGAGGCTGGAGGGGAAGCGCATGCGACCACGGACTCACCTCTACCGGGAGCCAAGGGCGTAGACATCCCACTTGGAGATGACATGGGGGAGAGGAATTTAGCGGAAGAGTCGCCAGTTTCGCTAGATGAAACTGTGAGGTCAGCCATGGCTGCTGTAACTAAGGCCCGATAACGTTGGCCGCGACGTACGCCTTTAATGGCCTCGATGGTACGACAAGGAACCACCGAGACCAAATACTGGTTAATAAAGCGTACGCCGCGACGAGCAGCCATGGCTTCCTCCCTCGCCATCAGGGGAAGCTCCTCTTCACCCCATCTACGCTTGACTCCCGGTATGTCAATTTCCCCGTTGACAGCAGCCGGATGTGCTGTCCTACGGTGCACACCGAGACCAATCTTACTCATGAACGCGCGATCACAGTCTAGGCAAGGGAACGACAACGGGAAAACTTCAGGGGACACGACACGGGAAGGAGTCCCGTGGGAGGACGATGCTGCCGCAGGACCGGCAGGCCGAGGCCCCCGCCGGAGATTATACCTTCGTCCTGTATTTGTAGTGCCTGCGGAGTACAGGCCCGTTGGGGTGGCAACCCGACGGGCCCGAGCGGGGGGGGGGGGGGGAGGAACCCCCAGCCAAGCCAGAGCCCCGTTAGCCACCGGAAAATTCCGGTGCTCAGTTTCCACCACGAGGAGGAGGGGTTGGCACATGTTGCCGCCACGAACGACGACAACTTTCGAACCCTTTTTTCTCCCCCGACACATCATTTGAGCTACCCTCTTTATAGCCCTGAAGCTGCATATATTGAGTAGCGTATCGAGGACAGCTGTCCACCTCCAGCCTGACGGGAGTCCGTTACGCCAAGGAAAACGTTTGTCCCCAAGATACACACATGCCCCCAGCTCGAAGAGGCTGTCCCACAAGGATCCGAAGACTGCATCGAATTCACCACCGTTAACAGCCTTGCTTATATGCTTCCTCACTTCGGCCAGAACCACTCGGATGGATGCGTGGCTCTTGTGTCGGTCGAAGCCTCCCTGGTCTAAGGGCACCTTATGTGTGTGTGCGTGCGTGCGTGCGTGCGTGCGTGCGTGCGTGCGTGCGTGCGTGCGTGCGTGGGTGCGTGCGTGCGTGCGTGCGTGCGTGCGTGCGTGCGTGCGTGCGTGTGTGTGTGTGTGTGTGGAGGCACCGGACAGCGTTGATGAAATCGTAGTCAATCCGCTCGTTGCCCTCTTCGCCTGCAAACAATGTGCTCAACGGTGACCCGTAGAGTCCTACTTCCAAGTAAGTGGATAAGAAGTTCATCTTCCGGTTCACTTCGTTACCCGTCTTTACAACGTGCCGGATCTTTCCCCCCTCGCCTTTTTGCATCACGTGGAATACTTCGCGTGATGGGGTCACAAGTTCTTGCCCGATCCTATCGTCACGCAGGTAGTAACCATCAACATCCTTCCCGCGAGCGCGCTGAGGCTTCCTACTTGCTATCTCGACCTTGGTCGGTAAACCGGTCCCCGACTTACCCTGCATCCACTTACAGCTTCGGACCCACTTGGTGATGGTTGGTATGTGCTTTGGTACCTTCCACTCTGTTTCCATGAAGGAACAGACCTCCTCAGCCAGTAGGGACAGGTACCCTGCCTCGCCCAGTGGGCCGCCTAACGTGAGGTTCTCTCCCAGCCATGCAAACGTCTCAGGATAGAGTTCATCTAGTGGCTTGTACGGGAGGAAGCCGTACCCCAGCTCCCAGTAACAAAACTCGCGCCAATAAGGTGTTATACTCGGCCCACCCATTTTGTACAGTCCCGTCTCCTTCTTAAGAAGGGCCTACACCCCATGCCTGCAAGCCGCGGGGATCTCTTCCCTTAACGCTACAAGCCGAGCAATTATCGCAGCGCTCACACGTGAGAAGGCTGCACGGGAGATCAAGTGGATGTGATCCTCCATCACCCCTGAGCCAAGGCTGCATCCCTGACATCGTGGGTGTTTGCCGGTTGGCATGCGTAGTTGCAGTAGGAATTCATCATACTCCATCCCCCAGCCTGGTTGTTTGCATCCGCAGTCTAGTTGTGGCCCATACTCCTCCTTTAATTTATCTTTCATGTCGTCTCGCATCTTCGAGAAGAGTGCCGGGGACCACTGGGACTCAGGAATGATATGTCCTTTCGAGCCCCACTCCTTAGCTTCGACTCGCTCTAGTGCCTCGCGTCAGCCTGCAAACCCGGACCTCCATGCTCTTAGAGCACCTCCGGCCGAGCAGCAAACCTCGCCACACTTGGTAACGTCCAAACCCCTCGTTCTGCCTCCTTGTTCTCCAGCAACGGTGGGTCCCTGCCCAACCTTTCCCCTCTGCCTATCCCAGGCTCCTTCTCCCATCCCAGGTGGCCAGCGTCCTCGTAGTTCCTCCGTATCCTCGACTCTGTCTCCGCTGCCATCTTCAGTCTTTCCACCTCTCTCTCTCTCTCTCTCTCCAATTCCAGGATCCGGGCTGTTGAGTCCACGCTGGGTGCCGGCGTGGCTCCTTCCCCAATTCCCTGGGCCTGGCGAGGGAGCAAGTCCTTTGGAGTACAACCAAGTGGTCTTTCGATATAGTGGCTCTGTAGTCCAGATGCCTTCTCGTCACGGTCGCCCCTAAATAGGACCGTCCCGTCCGAGAACTGTGAGCCCGTCAAAATTCTGGCCCCCGCGGTATCACTATCGTCTTCAGGGTTTCCGCTTTGTAGTCTTTCACCCTGACAGGGACCCCCCATCCCCATGTGTCAGGGGGCGGCTCGGTGCTGCCGTGATCATCCCAGCCTTGATTTCTTGCCAGGCAGCCACCATATGAGTGGTCGACAACCCACGTCACGCCCATGTTCTGCGAGTTGTGTGGGTGGTTTTTGTAAGTTAGCCCCCACCCGCGCTGTGATTCGTCATTCATGTCTATGCGCATTAGTGCGTCCTCGAGCATCGGGTCGTCCTCACCCTGGCCAAACTGGGCGTACGACATATTGGCCCAACTCGACGCTATCGTGTCGTATGCGTACGCTACCCCACTCGGCCTATCACTCCCCTGAATAGACATAGATAGCCACTCTGTGTTTGCCCCACTACCCCCTGCGTGAGTATTTATAGCCCACGACCAATGGACGAGTTCAGAGACGAAGAGGTTGGCGAACTATCCCGTAGTCGTATCCTCTCCGCCGTATCGGTCGTGAATCAGGCGGGCCCGGTACTTGCTTGCCGCGGGATCCTCGTCCGGGTAACCTATCCTGTCCTGTTGAGCCGCCGCTCTCTTCCACTCCTCGAACCCTTTCCTTAGGTGGCGTCCGCGTTCGAGTCGGTCAAAGCCGCTGGCCCTGCACCTCGCCGCTAGTTGGGTGGGGTTTTCCTCGTTTACAGTGTCATAGTAGGCAAAGCCTGTAGCTCTGCTAGTGAGGCTGTGCTACTCCATTCTCCTATCCTAATGACAGGGTACCGACGCGCTTTGCTTCTCTTGGCCACGCGCTGGTCCAAGCCGTTCACAGCGGTCATTCCTCAGTACCCCGGGTAACTCACATCGCTTATCCCAGCGCCAGGGGCGAGGCCCATTTCCGTAAGCACGTATGCGGGCGCGTCGTAGTACTCTAGCTGGGTACTGTCGCCGTCGGGCTCCTGTACCGCCACACCCTCTACAGGTTGGTGCCACCGGACGGTCAGGGCGATGGTCAACGCGTTGACCTCCAACCAGTTTATACCATCCGGGAAGTACGACTGAATGTAGTCGCTAAACGCTTCCCTCAACGACCGGCTGGCGTTGAGCATGCCTCCGACCATGCTATCGACCACTTCGTCCATGGGGTACTCAGGTATCGTTGCGTCCCTCGGGATAGCACCACGGTGGTACCCCGGTGGTACACGTCAAAAACACACCCACCCAACTACACCGTCGCAATGCTCTTCGACATAACGACAAATACTAAGGAATCTGCCGGGTCTGTGATGTCTATTAGACTGCTCGTGCGGACGAAGTCCTCTGACGTGTACGGAATGCCGTCCTCACGGCTACGACCCTCGCGCCCGCCCACAGTACTCATGCGGAACGTCTCGATTACGTGAGCCAAGGGATATGTCAAATGGCTGGTTATCCAGCAATCCCGCCCGATGTTGTCGGGACAACTGTTCTCTGCGGACTTGCCAGGTTCCAGTTTGCCCCTCTCCGGCCGCCGATTTGGAGGTTCCCACCGTGACGTAGCGCATGCTCGAGGACATCTATCGTGACAAAACATCCTGTGTAGTGCCAGTCACCACTGATACGGTTGGATACTACTCTGCGCTCCGGTAGTTGGGGAGGGGACCAGGCGTAGTCCACCCCTGAAGGCTACGTAATTCTAATCTCTCTGAGGTCGTCGTACAAGTCGACCTTCAGGGCGAGGTTGCGGTAGTCGGCTCTCCCTCCATTGATAGCCCACTCTATTACCGACGCGAATAAAGGTATACTGCTCATACAGCCTCATGTGAAAATACCCTTCGCAGGGTTTATTATACTGGGCACCGCCGGGGTCGGTTTTGTAGCTGCCTCGATTAGGAGTTGTGCAGACTCCGTACCTCTCAACCCCCCCCCTCCCCCGCGAATCGCGTATTAACTCCTACTCCTAGCCACTTCAATCTTTTCCAGCCCGCCGTTTCAGCATTCCCTCGAGCTGTCGGGGCACCCGCATCAGGGGCAGAGGCCTCAGCTTGAGCAGACTCTCCACTCCCAGTCTGGACTCCAACCTCTATATCAATTCCTTTCCCTGCTGATGCCTCTGCAGTGCGCGTGGAACGAGTTTTCCTTGGTGATACCGGTTGCAGTTCACAGTCTGAGCGGCACGCTGCCCTCAAAGCGGCCAACCGTCGCTGAACTGTACCTTTTACCACCACGGGGGAGTCGTTGGGGCTGGAACTTTCCCCGCTATCTTCTTCCCCAGACCTGGGACCTAGTTGTTAGTGTAGTGTCCTGGCGGCCGTATAGGTTTGGTGAGACCGATCTGGCCCTCTCGCCCAGTATACGATGGGCGTATGGAGAAGGGTTTGATGTGCTGCACCCGCACTATTGGTATCACATGCCGTGAGGATGGTTCCACCATCCCAGAACGGCGTCCGCGTTTAGTGCGGTGATATATGCAAATGCGTAAGCAGAGCGGTTATCTGCGTCCTCGCTTACGTCCACCAGCTTCTGCAGATCCTGTTTGGCTCTAACTAGCTCAGGGTCGATGCGGCTCTTTTGTCCAGGGGTGGTTGCCCTCTCTTCCTCTGCCTCTAGCTCCTCCAACTGTTCCTCCGCGGCCACGTTCGCATTGTTACAAGCCCATAACTCTACAGTGTTCTTAACCATCGGCGCTTCCTCCTTGGGTGTTAGGCGAGATACACGCAATGACTCAGCCTCCCATTTCTTCAGCGTCTCGTCACCAATGCCCATCTTCCTCAGTGTCTGCGCCACTGCTGCGGCCCACCGCCTGTTTGAGCTCCCCGTTCCCAGGACCCCTATTATCCGGGCGGGGTCGTCCTTTATTTGGAGGGCTATTGCCATAGCGCGGACACTTAATTTCTTGGAGCTCTTAATATTCTTTTTCTTCCCGCTACTCTCCACCTCCGCTCCTGCTTTCTTCCCGGCCTCGGGCTTCCCTTCAGACTTCATCCCTGTGTTTCTAAAGACTGCGCCCTCTGTTTCTTCCTCCACGGCAGCTGCCAGTCTTGCAGTCTTGTCCTCCCATATAGTGGGCTGTCTCCTATTCGCAATAGTAGCTGGCACGGGTCCAGCCCCGTTGAGTACAGCCCACGTAACCAGTCTACTCATCTCGGTTGGAGGTGATCCGGTCTCATTGCATGCGTGGGTTACCAACCCGTTGCTGAACTGTTCAATGTCTCCCGTGAAATAAAGGCCCACTTGCTCAGGCTCTGGGCTACTCTGGGCTGAGCCTATTCCCGGTGGCACCTGGTCTTGTACTACTAGAACTAGTTTATTTAAAATAAAATAAAGTAAAATAAACTTATTATCCATGAATCCGCATGGAGACGGTTACACCGATTATAGGCGTGGTTACCTAATTACGGTTGAAACTGTAATAACAACGAGAAAAAAGAAAGGAATGAAAGGAAAACAAAAAGATAGAAATTAAAACAAAAATAGCACAAAAGAAAAATGATGCGCAGCCGCCCCCCCCCCCCTTTTTTTGTTTGACACTGCAGCAATACAGATGAAAATAGTAATACTAATAATAATAAAAGTAAATTGAAATTAATATTGAAAAAATTAGAAAAAATAAAGTTAAATAAAATAAAAGAAAAGACAGAAAGAAAACAAAATAAACCTGTACAGTATAGAAAATAAAGTAAATTTGTATAGGTAAAGTAGGGATGATATCTTCGATTTGCAGTCCTTGGGTACTTTCATATCATTACTGATCATAGCATCCAGTTTCTGTGTTATAATCCATTTTATTTAGTTTTCTCTAATTTATAACGTTTTCTCTTTTCTTTTTTTTTTCTTTTTCTTCTTTTGATGGCTCATCGTCTCGTAAATGGCCAGAGGTTCCGCATTCTAACTGTCCTTATTCTATTGAATCTCACAAAGTTCAAGTATGATCCTAACAAAACTCTAGTTGTAAGTCCCTTCATCACTAATTTTGAAATACCTATATTTTTTAGAAAATCATGCGATCTACGAGACCAAATACCCCTCCATGAAATGGTTGCTGAGGATATTCTAATATTACTTGCAGGAATATTCAACGTATTCGTTATAAATGCTTTTATATCTGCGTTGTCTTCATAATATTTCTTTTTTTTTTCATGTGCTTCATCTAGGTTTCTGTAGTCCGATACAACTTGCACATCGATAACAATCGCTTGTCCATTATTAGATGCAATCAGATCCGGCTTTCTTAACCCTTGATAGGTATGAATTCTCGATTCCTTTATAACGTAATATCCTTTATTTACTAAAACTTGTGCTAATTTATTTGTTATATTATCATGCCACAGAATCCTCCCTCCGTGAGTTCTATGACATTCTTGAATAATATGTGCTGTAGTTTCTACTACTTGACAACCAGCTCTGCACATACTACTCTGCATATTTCTTCTATTTCCTCTGGTTGTTCTCATTAAGGAAGGGATTGCATTAATTCTAATCGCGTGATATTTTATCCAATACCTAGAAGGAATTAATATTCTTTCATCTGTTACCCAACTGTATGAGGCACTTGCATTCGCGGCTTCACGAAGCTCTTAACCATCTACATGTTTATGTAATAGTATACCTCATTTTGCATCTTCATATGCCCGTATCTTCGCCCACTTATACCGTTTACTAATTACATCTGATTCAGTCACTCTTCTAGCAAACTGAAACGTCGATTTCTTTAATGCCCCAATTCTCCTAACAACTAGATTTGGAACTTTGGTATATAGCGACATGATTCCTAAACCACCTTCCTTAACCTTCGCATAAAAATATGCAATAGGGACATCCGCTGGGAAATGCATCCATTTTCTTATATATTTTCTAATTAACCTATCAGTTTTTCTTAATATCACATAATTTACTTTTCCTAGCACTAGTGTATGGAGGTACCGTGGTATTAAATATGTGCGCAAAATAATCATCCTTTGCTGCGGTTTTAACGGAGACCTTGTTATGCTTTCTAAGTATCCTTCGAAGGAGGGCTCCTCCGTTATTGGTCCTCTTGGGGAATAGGTAATTCCTAAATATTTTCAGGTATCCAGAACCCCTTTTTGTGGAATTAGTGCATCTGAGACTTTAAATAGTGATTGTTCAATAATTTTAATTTTCTTTTCCTTTCCAGATGGAACTAGTGAGAGACATCTACACTTACTAGGTGCTAACTCCAGTCCATGCTTTTGCATTTCAGCGATCGCGTCATCAATCAATGTCTGTAGTCCTTCTTTGGTTAGCTGTTAACACTAAATCATCCACAAATGCGAGTGCGTTTATTGTCGATCCAGCAATTTCAAAACCAATTACATTGAGGAGACTCGCAAGTATTTCGTCCATCACCACATTAAAAATAAGGGATGACAAAGGATCGCTCTGTCTAACTCCCTGTCCAGGTCTAATTAATTCAGATTTCTCACCATCTTTCTCAATGTACATCTCTGCATTCATATATAGTCTTTCAATATATGTTACTAACTTTACAGGTATCTTCTTCTTCCGCAGGATCCAAATTATTGATTGCCAGGTGGAGTTGCTTTCTATTATTGCACGATTCACTAATTATAGTTGTGAGTATATATGTTGTTTCTGCTAGTCCATCCGCTCTAACAAAGCCTCTTTATCTGTCATCTGGTTTTAATGGTATATGTAATCTGTCGGCTAAAATTCTATGAAAATGTCTAATTATAATGGATGCTATCGATATTGGTCGGTAATTTGCAGGATTTCGCTTGTCTTCTCCTTTTGGTATTAGAACTGTCCTGGCTCTAGCTCAATCAAATGGTATTCTCGTTGAAAATAAAATTATGTTCATAATTATTGTCTTAATTCTATTAGGTACTTTTTTAATCCAGGTGTCAGGTTGAAGTTCATTCGCTCCTTCAGCTGTATCTGCATTCGGCTGAAATTTTATTATCTCTTGCATACTTACTGGACGTGTTATATTTTTGTCATTAGTGTTATAGATCAAATTATCTGTCATAATCGTACTTTCTCTTCTACGTTCAAAAATCGGCTTCCAATACTGTATCAGTTCTCTTAACGAAAGTTGCTTCGCTGTATCAGCTTCTCCATCCAAAACAACCTTGGCAGTTTTAGCACGACTTTTTTTCCATAAATTTTGTATTTTCGCATAAAGCATTTTACGTTTCTTTTTATTCGACATTTGCAGTTTATCATTACTAACTATATTCCTATTTCTTCTTATATTTGTTTGTTTTTCAAAGTTCACCCTAAACCATTGCATAAGATGCTGGGACGGATCTCGTCCTTGCCTAACATCCTCAACTGCATAGCTCAATTCATATTTAGCCGGATCTTCACATGCTGCGGATCTCAAGTATCTTGATGCTTCTGTTTTCCAAGAACTTTGATGTTGGTCTACTGCCGCTGAATTCATATTACATCCGATCTCACTTATCCTAGCGCTAGGTAAAGATACATCACTCATAATTTCATCCATATTTTCCCTAACTGTATTACAATGGATACTATTATTTGTATTACTTCTACTCAGTTCTAATCTTACAGAAGAAGGGTTTTGATAAGTATGCATATTATCACTTCGCGGACTCATCAATATTCCTTGTCTATTTTCTTCGCGGTAAATATTATTATTCTCTTGGTATTGTTGTTGTTCATTGGTAATCACTCCTATTTCACTATTTTGCAGGTTTGTGTTGAGATTCTGAAGTACATTCGTATATTTATTTGACTTGCGTAATGATTTTATTGCTTCCGAGGATCTAGGTGGAGACAATTTCACCTTTTGATGTAAGTACTCATTTATTTTACCTCTCGCATTAACTGGGACCGATTTTTCAACAGCCGTTATCCTTTTCATATCCTCTATTTGCCATCTAGGTTTCTTTCTACTTATATCTATTGTTTTATTAGTTTCTACTTTATGTGCAGATGACTAGTGTACTCCAAGTCCTCGATAGGAGTTAAATACTTTTTCAGAGAATTCACATATAAATCCTCGTGTTCTTTGCATTGTAGGCCAAGGACCACTCATCGTTGTACATGAAGATGGGATTCGCGTTATGGGATTATTTATTTCATTTGTTTCTACGGAATTACCAGCGGAAGTTGCTCCTGTGGGAGCAATTGGACAGTTTAGTTGAATATCGCAAGGTGGTGTTCTGCGGCCGGTTTGCATAGGAAAGTTACTTAGAAGGACCCATTCGGGCATCGGCAAGACGTCACTCCTCGCTTCTCCTTTTAGTGTGTTAGCATGACTCTCCTCTATAGCGAGTTTCCGTAATCGATGCTCCGTATGAGCTCTTCTTTTCTTCTTATAGCTATCGGACATTTACGAGCATCCAGTGAAGAATGCGTAATATCTACATATCCGAGTTTAACACAATTTGTACATTTCAATTTTGTTCTATCTTGACATTTCCGAGAATCATGATTACCTGCACAATAACTGCAACTTGGAATATCTGCTGTGCAGTATTTTGCCATATGATTAAATTTCAAACATTTATAGCATTGCAGAACACTAATATAATCTTCTACTTTACAGGCTTCATAACCAATATACACCTTGCCTTGGGATATTAATTTGGTTCTAATATTAGGAGATACTTCTATAATTATATTTCTCTGTTCTCTATCGCCTCTTGTAAATTGTCCTGTTTGTTTAATTTCTTGTTTAAGGTTTTCATCATATAGAGATTCCGCAACAACTTTAGGCACGTTATCAAAGGATACGTTCGTCGGGAAGTTTCTAACAATCACTCTAGGTCGTAGTTTCTGTCTACTTTTTATCATTAAACCCACACCCTCAAGTTTATTTGAGATATATAACTTTTCTAATTGTACTGAATTTGCAATGACTTTAACTGATGATGCACTTAACGTAATCATATGATTAACCTTGAGATTATATTCTAGGGGATTTATAGCCTCCTTAAACACTCTTTTAACATCCGAAGCCGATTTAAAATTATTTACTTTATCTGGCAAGGGGGATATAGCAAACTCAAAAGCCTGACCGTTCCTATGTATCATGTGATCATTTTTCGAAATTAAAGAGCTTCTACTTGTAATTGATGCATAAGATGACTTTGTCGGTTGAATAGAATCCTCAACCACTTTCTGTACTTTGTTCACTACATCTTTCACTTCATTAGACATTACGCTTTTAATATTACTCTGAATATTTTCCTTTAACACCTTATTAGATTTCACAATAGTCTCAATTTGTTGGCTAACTGTTTCATGCATTACATTCGTGTTTTTGGTAATATTCGATATTTTTTGTTTAATGGTATCATACAATTCTGTTTTCACAACGTTTGTAACCTCGTCAGTAATAGTTTTCTTCATTTCGAAAATCTTTACATTAAAAGCATGCTCAATTACTTCCAATAATACAGTATTATTTTGCTCCCTTGCATTCTCAACAAATTTTTCTCTAAGGGATTCAAACTCGTCCCATTTCGAGGCTAAATGGATATATGCTTTAGAAACCTTATTATATGTATCATACAGGTAGCTAATAGCTTCATCAACCGCTTGTGTTCTGGCTTTGCCTTCTTTGGCCGGCAACGACACCCTTACATTATACAAATGACTCTTAATTTCTATATTTGCTTTATCAAAATAGTTTAAATCTAATGGCAATTTAAACTTTTTAATTTTAGATAACTCAGGAGAATCATCGGAGTCGCTTGCCGAAGGGGTTCCTGGTGACGATATAGCCATGCGCTTCTTCCCTTTGACAGAGCTTAACGGTATCACCGTATGAGACATCGGAATAATTATTAGTTAATTTAACTGTTATCACTTGGATTGAACTTAAAGTTCCTTATTTTCTTCAAATTAATCACTCATAACCTATTATTTTAAAAGCATATGTCCATAAGTGGTTAAATATAAACTTTCATCGATGGCTATTTAATGAACACCCAATATGTTACGAAAATAATAAGGGTTTATAAATAAACCTGTTAAATCTCAACACTACTTCAGCCCTAATACTGCACTCAATATTAGACTCAGATTTTCATGCATATTAACCTTAACCCAAATACGGAGCACCCGTGAGCACGTCTACATCACCATTAAGAGAGCCATAGTTACTCCCGCCGTTTACCCGCGCTTTTTTGAATTTCTTCACGTTGATATTCAGAGCACTGGGCAGAAATCACATTGCGTCATCACCCTTGGGGGCCATCGCAATGCTTTGTTTTAATTAGACAGTCGGATTCCCCTAGTCCGTGCCAGTTCTGAGCTGAGCGTTGAATGGCGGCCGAAGAGGACGACAGCTACGGCGAACCGCCGCTGAAGCCTCGCAGCAAAGAAGATCCGTGGGAAGCCAAGGCACGGGACCGAACTCGGATTCCGGGTTACGCATGCACGAAGCAGCGGCCCGTTCAGCTTGCCCAGGCCCGGCACGTCAGCCAAACCCACTTCCCGACCAAGCCCGACACGCCCCGCTCCTCAGAGCCAATCCTTATTCCGAAGTTACGGATCTAATTTGCCGACTTCCCTTACCTACATGAATCTATCGACTAGAGACTCTTCACCTTGGAGACCTGCTGCGGATATGGGTACAAACCGGCGCGACACCTCCACGTGGCCCTCTCCTGGATTTTCAAGGTCCGAGGGGAAGATGCGGATACCGCCGCAACTGCGGTGCACTTCGCGTTCCAAACCCTATCTCCCTGCTAGAGGTTTCCAGGGAACTCGAACGCTTATACAGAAAAGAAAACTCTCCCCGCATCTCCCGACGGCGTCTCCAGGTCATTTTGGTCATTTTGGCCCAATGGGTGTGTATCTTTCGCTCACTTTATTTTTGTATATTGTTCCTTCGAGATTGTTGCTTTTAGTACACCACATTTACGTAAGATTTCTCTTAGGGCTTAGGATCGACTGACTCGTTTGCAACGGCTGTTCACACGAAACCCTTCTCCACATCAGTCCTCCAGGTCCTCGCTGGAGTATTTGCTAGTACCACTAAGATTTGCACCGACGACGGCTCACGCCCAGACCCTTCTGCGCACACCGCCGCGACCCTCCTACTCATCAGAGCTTCATGAAGGACCGACATGCTTTCGCGTGCCTTCCCACTTGCCACGGATGGCGGAGTATAGGCGCGACGCTTCAGCGCCATCCATTTTCAGGGCTAGTTGCTTCGGCAGGTGAGTTGTTACACACTCCTCAGCGGATTCCAACTTCCATGGCCACCGTCCTGCTGTCTTAACACGTTCACGCCGGGGCGAAAATCTACGTTTCTCCGCGTGAGGCGGGACTGTCTTATCGCGTTAAGCTTCGTGGGGCGGGGCAATATCGTTGCGAATTTGAATTCGGTTATTGCGAAGGTAAAATTATCTTTTCTTCTACAGAGGTGGTTAGAATATATTTGAATTTTTGCCCTTATAAATAATAGATAAAATGGATCTGGAGGAAAGTGGTTCGTCTGAAGAAACGACTAATTTTCTGAAAACGCGTGACCGACCGGTGGGTCACGCCGCCCCACGGAGCAGTCAAGTGTGACCCACCGGTGGGCCACGCCGCCCCACGGAACAGTCAAGTGCGACCCACCGGTGGGTCACGCCGGCGTGAACGTGTTAAGTAACCAACGCCTTTAATGGTATCCCATAAGCGTCAACTTAGGCGCTTTAACTCTGTGTTTGGTTCATCGAGATCTCTAATCATTCGCTTTACCAGATGAGACTCATCACACATATGTTCAAATATGTCTCTTTGAGTGCCAGCTATCCTGAGGGAAACTTCGGAGGGAATCAACTACTAGATGGTTCGATTAGTCTTTCGCTCCTATACCCAGTTCCGATGATCGATTTGTACGTCAGAATCGCTACAGACTTCCATCAGGGCTTCCCCTGACTTCGTCCTGACCAGGTATAGTTCACCATCTTTCGGGTTCCAATGTGTACGCTCTAGGTGCGCCTCTTTTCGCGATGAGAACGAGACGCCCCGGGAGTGCGAGGCCGCATGGGTACGCGGCCCATCCTCCCTTAGTCGATGCGAAAGCCGACTTTCACTTTCATTTCGCCTTTAGGTTTTCAAAATCCCAATGACTTGCGCACATGTTAGACTCCTTGGTCCGTGTTTCAAAACGGGTTCTGAGAGTACCCAAAGCAGTAGCGTCGCCGTCCGGTAATTCGAAGCTTGGCCAGTCCGAGGACACCGCCTGCTAACAGCTGGCCAGGCCCGGCGCCGGCGCAAAGTCCGTACCATCGGGTAGTCTGACCGAGCTTGCGGCGGGCTAGACGCACATACATTCGAGAATGGATTGGTTGCGGCCCAATACCGTACGAGTACCGTCGCGCAGCCGGCCGGGCGACCGAGGGTCTGCCGCGTGCGCAAGATTGCGACGCCACAGGCGCCCACTCGGGCCGTAGACCGACGCGCAACGGATCGCGACGTTCTACTAGGGGAGAAGTGCACGACTACATCACCGGAACGTTCGCCGGTGACGGCGTACCGCTCGCTGTGCGGGGCAGCGCGCGCCATCGGGAGCCAGTGTCGTCGTCGATGAATCACTCCATACGATCCTTTGGGTTTCTCAGGTTTACCGCTGAACGGTTTCACGTCCTCTTGAAATCTTTCTTCAAAGTTCTTTTCATCTTTCCCTCATGGTACTTGTTCGCTATCGGTCTCGTGGTTGTATTTAGCCTTAGATGGAGTTTAACACCCACTTAGGGCTGCACTCTCAAGCAACCCGACTCTAAGGAGAGATCCTCCCTAAACGCGTACCGGTCGCTACAGGCCTGGCACCCTCTGTGGGTAAATGGCCCCATTCAAGATGGACTTGGACGCGGTTCGATGTCTCGGGATAAACAGATCCTCCCGAACACTACATTTTCCATCGGCGGAACCGCGGGATTCAGTGCTGGGCTCATTCCTGTTCGCTCGCAGCTACTAAAGAAATCCTGGTTAGTTTCCTATCCTCCGCTTAGTAATATGCTTAAATTCAGCGGGTAATCTCACCTATTCTGAGGTTATCTCTACGTGACGCACGAAATTCATTCGTGCCATCGAGCACGCTTACGGAGAGAAGGTAAAGAGATTCGTATGTATGAACTATCAGATGCACATCATCGTTCCTCGCGTTACGACGACGTCGCTCTCTCTTGTATATCTTTTTTCTCTCGACCAAAAATTCTCCCTCGGTCTTGCGGCATGAAAAAAATTTCGTTTTAAACGACGTCGAGCGCGCGGCATATTCGTATCGTGCGCTAAAGGCAGGCGAAACCGATGCGTGTGGCGGGTGTGCGAATTCGGATCGCGGAACAAAATCGGCGATTGAATCACGAAGCGGTTCCTGTGAGCGGTCGTCCGTTTAACGGACGACTCACGACGCCACGAAGAACTCACGCGAGTTCGTGATCGCCACACCGTCGAGTTCCGTGAACACGTTTACGTACGCCGCACGCGCACACACGTTGCCAATCGCAGATTGCCTCGGCGCGGCCACAGACGACTCGGACGAACGTCCAACGACCGCTGGTACGTCGCGTATCGCTTCTCTTCCTCCCTTTCTCGGTGCCGCCCGAAGTCAGAAATGTTCGTAATTTAATTCGTGAATGAACGACGGTGGGCAGATTTGAGGACCGTAAGGAAAAAGGATTCGACGAAACGCAATGCAAGCAGTACTTTGGTTACGTGAACGAACCTCAGCCAGGCGTGGCTTAGGAATTGTATCCGTGGACCGCAATGTGCGTTCGAAATGTGGATGTTCATGTGTCCTGCAGTTCACACGTTGACGCGCAATTAGCTGAGTTCTTCATCGACCCACGAGTCAACTGATCCACCGTTCAGACGGCGTTCGCGAAGCGAGCATAAACTGTTCGAGCTCGCAACGGCGGGATTACAGACTCTTGACAACAAAGACAACGGGCAACGCGGAATCGTCCCCTCTGGAACGAATGTGCGCGTCGAACTAAGAAGAAAGAAACCAAACACCCAGCGGCGTATTGCTTTCGAGATCGATAAGACGCTCTCGTTGGGGTGAACAAAATAATGTTATTATCGATGGGACACTCGTCGTCGTCATGCACAGTCTCGGGGCGGTCTATAAAGTTTTCCCCGGCAACATGAAGCTAGTATAAAATTATCCGATCTCGCACAGGCGGGTTTTTCTCAGACTCTCGACAACGAGTCTTGGCGCGAGCGACGAATCGTCCCCTCCGAACGAACGACGACGATGGTCTCTTCAAAATTCCAATACCACCCAGTCGTGTCGGTTCCAGTAAGGCTCAGGTAAAGGAAAAAGAATTCGTACATTCGTTAGGACACTCTCCCGTTCGCTCAACACAGCCTCGAGCGGTCTATATTTTTCCCGACAACGCGAAGCGAGCAAATAAAATTCGATCTCGCTACAGCGGGTTTCAGACTCTCGACAACGAGGCTGCTACGACGAATGTTATTCCTCTCTGAACATGACGGATCTCGACCGAAGGAAGGTTACTCTTTGCTGCATATGCTTTGCGTTTGTTTCATCCATATATCTGGACTCTTATAATTTTTATTTCGGAACGAATATAGTTCCAGTTTACGCACAATCTACAGAGGGTCGGTAGTCCCGATCTCTCTGATACGAAGCGAAGTTGCATACTACGGGCAGTGGATGTAATGTTTTTGTTCAAGTGGCAGTGCAGTGGATGCGGCTTATTCGAGCACATTATTTTTTTCATTTTTCCGCGCCACGGGTCATGAAGACCAAACGCCAGAGCACGTTAGTATTTGCTATTTTTCCGTGCCGCGGATCACGAAGACCACATGCGAGCAGTTTATTTTTGTACGTAAGTATGCAACTCCTCGTCTCGACATCGAGAGAGAATTGGACGACTCGTCCTCTGGCACGAGCTCTCGAAATAGCTTGGCTTCGTCGCTCCGATCGACTGCCATGCCAACACGGAGAGACGTGCAAAACGGGAGGCTTAACACCTCTGCACGTAATACAACGTTCTCCGGGCATTGTGCTATCGAAGCGAGGGTTCTTTAAGTATTTGCTACGATTTGTGGTCGATAAACGACTTTTTCTTTCATAATAATTCTTCCTCAACATCAATTTATATATATATATAATGTATGCATGTATATCACATTTTTTCAGTTTAACGTATTTTCGTTAATGAGCCTTCTGCAGGTTCACCTACGGAAACCTTGGTACAACTTTAACTTCCTCTGAATATTCAAGTTTGGTCATCTTCCCGATAACATCGGCGATGCCGAGGCTTTGGCCGCACACCAGTCCGAAGACCTCACTAAATAATTCAATCGGTAGTAGTAACGGGCGGTGTGTACAAAGGGCAGGGACGTAATCAACGCGAGCTTATGACTCGCGCTTATTGGAAATTCCTCGTTCATGGAGAATAATTGCAAGCCCCAATCCCTAGCACGAAGGAGGTTCAACGGGTTACCCGGGCCGTTCGGCCAGGGAAAACACGCTGATTCCTTCAGTGTAGCGTGTGTGCGGCCCAGAACATCTAAGGTCATCACAGACCTATTACTGCTCAATCTCGTGCGGCTAAAAGCCGCCTGTCCATCTAAGAAGATTTGTTTGTACGTTGATAGTAAAAACCCACCGGCCGAAAACGAGGGCCTTCGAGATACCATAAGTTAGGTCTATTTAACAGGCTAGAGTCTCGTTCCTTATCGGAATTAACCAGACAAATCGCTCCACCAACTAAGAACGGCCATGCACCACCACTCACCGAATCAAGAAAGAGCTCTCAATCTGTCAATCCTTCCGGTGTCTTGGCCTGGTGAGGTTTCCCGTGTTGAGTTAAATTAAGCCGCAGGCTCCACTCCTGGTGGTGCCCTTCCGTCTATACCTTTAAGTTTCAGCTTTGCAACCATACTTCCCCCGGAACCCAAAAATTTTGGTTTCTCGGAAGCCGCCCGCCGAGTCATCGGAGGAACATCGGCGGATCGCTGGTTGGCATTGTTTATGGTGAGAACTAGGGCGGTATTTAATCGCCTTCGAACCTCTAACTTTCGTTTTTGATTAATGAAAACATTTTTGGCAAATACTTTCGCTTTAGTCCGTCTTGCGACGATCCAAGAATTTCACCTCTAACGTCTCAATACGAATGCCCCTATCTGTCCCTATTAATTATTACCTCGGGGTTCCGGAAACCAACAAAATAGAACCGGGGTCCTATTCCATTATTCCATGCACATAGTATTCAGGCCAAGATAGTCTGCTTTAAGCACTCTAATTTATTCAAAGTAAACGTACCAGCCCACCTCGACACTCAGTGAAGAGCACCGCGATGGGATGACTGTTGGACCGCCCCCGAAGGAACTAAGCCTACGGTAGGACGTATCACATAATGCGAGTTAAACACCGCGAGCGGTGAACCGACACTGTGACACACAGATTCAACTACGCGCTTTTTAACCGCAACAACTTTAATATACGCTATTGGAGCTGGAATTGCCGTGGCTGCTGGCGTCAGACTTGTCCTCCAATTGATCCTTGCTAAAGGATTTAAAGTGTACTTATTCCGATTACGGGGCCTCGGATGAGTCCCGTATCGTTATTTTTTGTCACCATCTGCCCGTGCCGGGAATGGGTAATTTGCGCGCCTGCTGCCTTCCTTGGATGTGCTAGTTGTTTCTCAGGCTCCCTTTCCGGAATCGAACCCTGATTCGTATGTTTATAAATGGAAATTATCGACAAATCGCAAAAAACCTCCGGAAGTGTCGTTTCCAAACAGTTAAAAATAATTAATTCGATTAAACAATGCTACGGTAAGAACAATCAATAGGTTTTATTAAGGTTTTTCAAAAAAAATTTACAGGTCAACGGTTTAATTAACGAGAAAATAGCGAAAGAACGCGATTGAATTTTTTCGTCGCGTAAATTTTTCAAGTCCCACGGTCGATCCGTACCTCTAGATGGGAGTATTAATTCCCTCTCGGATCTTTTCAAGTTACCGCGGACGATTTCTAACTCTCGCCCGGCATTCTTTTTTCCAAACTATCGTCAATGTACGATTATTAACTCTGGATAGGAATTTTTTTCCGAACTGTGGACAATATACGAACTTTAACTCTCGGTGGGGATTTTTTTCTTCAAACTACTGTCAATATTCAAATTTTAACTCTTGGTTGAAATCATTTTGTCAAACAATCGTGAATAAACGAATTTTAACTCACGGTGGGAATTTTTTGGTCAAACTATCGTCAATGTACGAATTTTAACTCTCGGTTGGAATTTTTGTGTTCAAGCTACTGTCAATATTCAAATTTTAGCTCTTCGTTGAAATGTTTTTGTCAAACAATCGTCAGTATACGAATTTCAAATCTAGGTTGGAATTTTTTTTGACAAACAATTGTCTATATACGAAATTTAACTCTAGGTTGGAATTTTTTGGTCAAACTATCGTCAATGTACGAATTTCATGAGGTACAGAAATGAGATGCGATATCTCGTTTTATGAAGAACTTAAACTCTATTGCTTCGATGCATAGACGTCTAGAAACGCTACTCCGTAGCAAGGAAGAGTTGCATTTAGATTCTTTTGAAGTATAGTTGAGATATACATAACGCGTTGTATTGAATATTGCATCTTATCATGGGACATAGAAATGAGATAGGATAGCGCGTTTCATGAAGATTTAGAACTGTATTGCTTCTGTACGTATTCATCGAGAAACGCTATTTCCTGGCAAGGAATTGTGGCATTTACATTCTGGTGAAGTGTTGACGAGATGTACATAACGCGATTCATTGAATATTACACCTTATCAAGAGACAAAGAAATGCGATACGATATCGCGTTTTATGAAGCACTAGAACTCTGTTGCTTCGATACGTCGACATCTAGAAACGCTGTTCGGTAGCAAGATAGAGTGGCATTAACATTCTTATGAGGTGTAGACGAGATATGCATAACGCGTTGCATTGAATATTACATTTTATCATTGTACATAGAAATGAGATGCGATATCGCGTTTGTTGAAGCAATAGAACTATATTGCTTCGATGCGTAGACATCTAGAAACGCTACTCCGTAACAAGGATGTGTGGGATTTACTTTCTCTGGAAGTATTGACGAGATATTCATAACGGGTTGCATTGAATTACATCTTATCATGAAACATAGAAATGGGACGCGATATCGCGTTTTATGAAGCAGTAGACCTCTATTACTTCGATACGTAGACATCTGGAAACGCTATTTCCCAGCAAGGAAGTGTGGCATTTACATTCTTTCGAAGTGTAGACGAGGTATACATAATACTTCGCAATGAATATTATATCTTCTCATGAAACATAGAAATGGGATGCAATACCGCGTTTTATGAAGCATTAGAACTCTATTGCTTCGATACGTAGATATCTGGAAACGGTTTTTCCTAGCACGGAAGTGTGACACTTACATTCTTTTGAAGTCTGGCCGAGGTATACATAATACTTCGCAATGAACATTATATCTTATAATGAAAAATAGAAATGAGATGCGATATCGCGTTTAAATAAGCATTAGGAATCTATTGCTTTGATTCGTAGACATCTGGAAACGCTATTTCCTAGAAAGGAAGTGTGACATTTACATTCTTTTGAAGTGTAGACGAGGTATACATAACACTTCGCAAAGGATGTTATATCTTATCATAAAACATAGAAATGAGATGCGAAATCGCGTTTTGAGTAACATTTGAACTCTATTGCTTCGATACGTAGACATTTGGGAACGCCATTTCCTAGCAAGGAGGTGTGGCATTTACATTCTTTTGAAGTGTTGACGTGACATATATAACGCGTTGTGTTGAACATTACATTTTATTTTCATGAGAAGTAGAATTGAGATACAATATCGCGTTTTATGAAGCATTAGAACTCTATTGCTTCCAAAGGCAGACATCTAGATACGCTATTCCGTAGCAGGGAAGTGAGGTCTTTACATTCTTTTGAACTGTAGACGAGATAAACATAACGCGTTGCTCTGAATATTACATCGTATAATGAGACATAGTATTGTGATGCGATATCGCGTTTTATAAAGCATTAGAACTCTATTGCTTCGATGCGTAGCTATTTAGGGACGCGATTCCGTAGCAAGGAAGAGTGTGATTTACATTCTTCTGAAGTGTTGGCGATGCATACATCACGCGGTGCATTGAATACTTTTAACTCAGCTCCGAGGGGAGGCTCGAGCATGCTAGCTCGTCTTAATGGCATACGCCATAAGATAATCACGCCCATGCTAGCCCCCTAGCGGACCACTGCTTTGGCCAGGGACTATGAAAATACGGCTCGTCTATTCTCGTCATTTGGGCATGTTAACATATCCATCCGTTTAATCAAAACATGGCTGCACACAGCGACGCTCCCTCGTCGCTATCGCTCTCTTTGACGAAAGGACCCTTTTAGTCTTGACTCATAGCCGGCGTAAGGACTTTGATTTACGAACAGAATGAATATGTGTTAGAGTCAATATTTGAGATTCCTACTGTCCCATTTATATTTGATAGGAAGGAAGGGCAGGGCTGCTGTGGGGCAGAACCTGAAACATGAGCAGGGACTCCCTCCCCCGACCCGCATCAATCTGAATGCCGTAAGCCATCCACCTGCAGCACATTCCGCGGTGACCACGAGGAGATCTGATGCGAGGCTAAGGTGTGAGAGGCTATGTTTTCACGTCATCCACCTTATCACCGGGACCATCGCTATTCTTGGATACTAGGCGCCAACGGGCCGCCCGACACCTGCGAACGCGTTTGGTAGTTTACGATGCAGCTCAACCCGGATTGCATTATACTTATCTGCTTCTGCTCTTGAAAGAAATGTGAGTTCTACAAATTCAAGCAACGGGACAGCGCTTCCAAGTGTAACGTCGTGCGTAGCACTTGCCACCCATTCCACACGAGAGCCTTCTCGCGCTTCCATCAACAACCCCTGGACTCAGGCAACCTACCGTGCTCGCCTGCAGCACCGGCAACCGGCAGCGTTCACGCGCGCACACCTGCGCGCGCCCACACGCACCAAGTACCGCTGTGTCACCCGAACAACCGGTATATATGACTCGTTTACACCAGGCATCGCTGTTTCAATTTCACCGACGAGCACTACTGTCTCACTCCCATTAACGAGTATATCTGCCTCGCTCGCACCAAAGATGAGCACCTTCGTCTACCTCGCAACGGTGATTTCGTCCTGCTGAAAAGCGCAGTCGCAGCCTATTACCTCAATGGGGACTCTTCCATTTCTGGGAGCTGACTTTACCAGAACCTGTATTCTACTTTTAAGTCTCTTACATACATATATATACTATATCCGGACTAATGTATTGTTGCATATAAGAATTCATAAATCCAAGTTACACACATTAACAATGCAAAACACGAACAACACACACGTAACAGTAAGTTCATGTTATACTACTTCATTATACTATTTCATAAGTTAAACGCGAAAGACGCACCGCTAGTCTCACCATGAGACGCGAGTCCCCACTTCCTGGACCGGATGCTCCTCAGAACGGTACGTTAATCCCCCACTCGCTGGACCACATGCCTTCATGATTTTTCAAGTAAATATTTCAAATTGGTATAAATATTAATACATATTTTATGTTTTAGTTACTTCTAAATACAATATCTCCTTAACATATCCATTACATCTATAATCCTATCTAATTTCATATCATTTCATGATGTTTTAATTAAATATTTGAAATTGGTTTATATAATTACACTTATCATATATTTTAGTTACTTAGAAATAGATCATCCCCTCTAAATAAAAATAAATATTTATATATTATTATATATTATATATTATATATTATATATTATATATTATATATTATATATTATATATTATATATTATATATTATATATTATATATTATATATTATATATTATATATTATATATTATATATTATATATTATATATTATATATTATATATTATATATTATATATTATATATTATTATATATGATCGACTTATGTCGATCATATATTTTCTTGGCTCCGGTCATCCTACTGTCTGCACTGATGCGAGCGAGGAACTCCTAGGGCCACTCGACTCGCGACTAGCATCTATTTTATACTCTAACCGATTCGTAGTCACGCGTTTTCCATTAAGTTTGCCGCGAACAGTGATATTGATTCTTTCAATCCAAATTAATATTTTCTTTTTAAGTTTCTCGATTTTTTTACTTTCTCTCACGTTATCGTCTATTTCGTTGTACCTTGCCCTTACGGTATCGTATGTAATCTGTTGTTTGATATTTCTAGGATCTCCTCTTAATAAATGCAATGTTTCCACAGATTTTCTTTTTCTTTCTCTTTAGTTACATTGTTGTTATTTTATGCTTTCCACCCTCCACATTCCCTCTCTACACCATCCCGGAACCGGCGTTATGCGATTGCTTTGGAATGGCACCCCGGTCTCGCTACACCGAGATCGAGTATTCCGTTAACTTATATATGTCATATATTGGAGAATGTTCCTTCTTATCCTTTGCATTTTTCGAATTATGTTTTAGTTAGATATATATTAGGTACGCGTTAATATATCGGATTTCCGTACGATTTTTTAGTAAAGTTTTACTTTCTTCCGACTGTTCGCTTTCATTCCGCCGAAGGCGCTCCTGTATTCGATGTGGACTCGCTCCGATTGAAGCCGCCGACCATTACATTACATTACGTGAATAAACGTTCAATCGGAGCGGATCTCCGTAACTGCGGAAGGCTTACTGCATAGCCTTATTTCTGGGAAAGCTGCGAAGGTTGCTCCCGTCCCCAGATGGAAGTGTGGTTGCGTTAGATCAGGTTATGCTAGGTTATGTTAGGTTATTTTATGTTTGGGAATGTTTGTAAGTTGCTTGGTTATGTTGGGTTAGACTTAGGAAAGCGTAGGCTTGATTTGTATATGTTTAAAAGAGGGAAAGTTAGATTGTGTTAGGTTGGGTTAGATTTGAGTGAAGGCAAGTTAAGTCAGATTAGGTGTAACTGGGGTTATTTTGGTTTAAATTATGTTTAGAGGATGTGAGATTAAGTTAAGCCAAGTAAGAGATGGATTATCGATAGCTGGCAATGCCATCCATCGATAAATCTTGAATTACCGACTATTGGCAATACCAACCGTTATAATATTATGAGTTATCGACTGCATGCATCACCTACTGTCGATATATTGTGAGTGACCGACCGCAGGCAACTCCAGTCGTTGATAAGTTTTGATCTTACCTACTATTGGTTGCACCAACGAGTTGCAACCACTCGTGTGTGATATCATACGTTATCGGTTGTTGGTAACTCCAGTCATCGATAATTTATGGATTATTAATCACAAGCAACACCAGAAAGAATCACAAAATTATAGTGGGAAGCTGGAAATAATGGGTGATGCAATGTACAGTTTTATTTTGCGAAGACAGTAAATCTGTTGCTAATCAGTCTTTAATCGATGAGGCGATATAAAAAAACAGAAGGAATGTCTGATTTTACCCATTATGCGTGTAATCTAGCGTGTAATCTAGATGTGAATAATTAAATAAAGGTTTACAATTAATATATGAATGTATAATATATATTTTAGTAAACAAATCAATTTATTTTACAGAATATAAATATTATTGATAAGATAAATTGTTGCCTGATTCCTTCCTGGAGGAGAATTTGGAACATACAGATTTGGATAATTATAAAGAACAATTGAATAGAACGAACAAATTATACAGATAAATCAGAGAAAAAGATCATGTAAATTTTAATTGGCATTCAAACTAACTAAAACAGCGTGTTTGTTAACAAAACTGTAAGCCCAAATACTATGTTGTTCATTATATTAAAAAAAAATTTGTTAATCCTCGCACATTACAACACATCATAGATCAGTCTGGTTAATTGCTCAAGCACACATAATTCAAAAGTTAACTAATATCATTTTTGCAAAAATTTACAATATGCAAATTTCGTAAATTTTAAAGGTGCCGAAACTTGTACACGGTTTTTGGATCTTAAAAAAGGTAAAATGGTGCGGCAGGGAGAGGAGAACCTAGTCAACCACTAGGTACAACATTAACAATGGATTTTCCAAATTTTTCCGCAATGCTTTCTCATGAAAGAAATATATTTTTTACGTTCAAATTAATTAGAAATGCAAAATAAGTTTACTAGTAATATAATATTATATATCTTTCGGAGAATTAATACTTGCATCGGCAAAGTTGTAACGGAAAAGTTGAAAATTAGCGGCGATCTACGAAAAGCAATGAAATAAGAGATATTAATGGTCAATTTAAAGTCGAAACTTACTTTGAAAAATTGAATACCGTCTTCTTAAAAGAAACCGATATACTATTTAAGGAAAAATCATTCCTACTTATAAAAATTTTGTTACTTTTTGTAAAAGTTTAATATGATAATATAAAATATTTTAAATATTAAAAAAACTAAAGTAAAATATATTTTTATATATTTTTCTAATATATTTCGTAACGTTAAATGATAAAAATTAAACAAATTACGTTTGAAAATATTTAATTATGTAGATTGATCTTTACTCATACATTTATAATAAAATGAACATAGTTATTCGTATTTAATATTTTCTTTGGAAACAATGGGCAAAGATATAAAGTACTTTGTTATTATAATTCTAGCTGCTTCACAGGTTCCGAAGATGATAAAATGGACCAACGGCAGTAAAACGTCTAATGTCTCATAATTATTTTATAGTTGAAAGATTATTAAGCTTTATGCCTGAATGGATGCTTATATATAAGTAGAACTGCCAAAATGAAATGAGATCGCATAGTGATGTTTACACACCTGAGTGCTGCAATTTTGACGTATTTAAATTTCTGATAAAATCATATAAATGTTTATAATCTAATTATCAATTATAAATGGAATTCTCCAATTTATTCATGTAATAGTCGTTTCTTATTGTACGCATCCTCCAATACATACACAGTATCTTTAATCTTGATGGATTTCGTATGTCCGTGTGTGTGGGTGTGTGTGCGCGCGCGTGTCTGTATGAGCGCGCGCACGTGTGTATATCGTAGCAGTTGCAGAAATACCACATAATATGTTTCATGGTTTCGATTCTTGTAAATCGAGTAAAATAGCATAAGATTTTCTGTAGAACATTAAGGAGATGTGAAGCTGCTCTTGCACTGCATACAGCATTTTTAACTGGAAGAATTTTTCTTCCAATGTGTCGACTCCAGATTTATTTGAATTGTTTTCGTTTAGAAAATTAAAACCGAATGACATATCCCTTAAAACAGCACGCCGGTAACCACAATACACAACAGATCCAGGTTCCTTTATCTGAGATTAAGGCCTGCTTTTTTTGTTTCCAAACTTCTTTACATGGCGTTACATTCTTAAGACTCTTTGTAAGTTACAAAGAAAAGTGGATTATAAAAGTGTAATAGTTTCATTTATATAATCTTGAACATCTTAAATCCGTTTACGTTACTTTGCTTGTTGTATGTGTTTATCGTCTAGCGTTGAACCAACTACTACTACCATCATCCCTTTCTAAAATTTGGAAAATCCACCAGATCCAATGAAACCTTGCTTAGGTTGCAAATGTGTTTTTAATGTATCCAACAGAAATGAAATTACATTGACGGAAGTACCAGCTAGTTCTCCACGCCTATTTGAAGCAACATTAAATCACCTTGCTAAACAATAATATATTAAATGTGAATTGGACTCTTAAATTTGAATTTAAAAAAATCTAACAAATAAATATGTTTTTCTTACTATTCCTATCATTATACTTTCAGTGATTTACTATGTGCTGTGATTTTATATATTAACTGCTTGATTGTAATTCACAACGAACCTCGAGTATCAAACACTATCTTTACTCTTGGTACGAGTAGATAGATCTTCATTTTATATTCTTATACCTTATTGATTATGAAAGTATATTATATCGTTTCTATGCAGTTATGCATAAATTCAATTCCGAGTAATGCTCTAAAAAGCATCCAAGATAACAAACGGCAAAATGGTGGCGACTCCATACCAGCACTATATTGCCACTTCCGAGGAGTGTCAGCTGATCCGTAGCCATCTGTGACTGGATTCGTTAGCTAAAATGCCAGAACGTGTTACCAGCACTTTCTAAACAAGCATAACACGCCGCGTGAATCGTACAGCACCGGCATTATCGTGACACGCCTGTCATCGCTCCATTCACGAATCTTTTCAGCAATGACGTAGGGTTACATTTGGTAATGGGAAACCTGTGCTTTCATACAAATTAGAACCGTTAGGTGTCAGTAGATGTTCAACATATGAGTATTGATATATATTTTGATAGTCGTTTTCGTATATATATAGTTATTGAGAGAGTCGCATATATTTCTTTCAACCCGTCATAAACTAAAAATATTATTTATCACAACAATATTACTTATAAAATAAAAATTCATGCTGTTGCGTCCCTAACTTCGCCTTGTGTAATTCCTTAAATAACATGCTGTCATCGTATTTAATATAACCCTCAATTGCATAAATTTGTAACGATAAATCGAAGAAAATATATATAAAATGAATGTGGATATTTTTATGATATTGTAATTAACGTCTTTATGGAAAAAATCGCCGAATCGAGCTAGTTTATAGAAAATAATAAAATCGCGTTCTTATACCTTTGTTTCGTGCAATTGTATCTATTTTGGAATCAAAATAAATAAACTGCTTAGGTTAGTCATTTTTCATAGTCACTTATAATTTGTATAGAAACAGCTTCCTCATTAGTAAATGTCAGCGAACGCCACTACCACGCGTGTAGCTATGGTGAGCTGATAGTGTCATTGCCACAGCCGTGTAGCCAGTGTACTATAGCGTGGTGCATTAGTAGTGCCGTGATACGAGTGTCGCCCCAGTACTAATAGTATGCCGTTACGAGAGCTGCGTAGGAGCAGTCTTTGCATAGTTCAGCCACGGAATTCGGTCTATCCATTGTCATTGATGTGTCAATCGCTGGCTGTTTGGGATATTATAGTGCACGAGGCAGACTTGTTTCTTATCATCGTCAAGGATATGGATATTTACTCCCTCCGTTTTGAATTTTGTTAATAATAATATTAATAATTTTTGCCGTTTCTGTATCTTTGTGACCGCCTTGTCGATTTAACTTATGTACGATTATTTTGGTCTTCATCTTTTGTTACATGTGATATTATATATGTAATGTACGTTTGTTATGTAATGTTCAGATTTGTAATCCTCAGATTTTTTTATTCTTCGGTAAAGCAACTTAATCGATTAATATATATTTATTAGGCATAGATATAAATAATAAGAAAAATGTTATTAAAACGTTATTAAATATGTTGTAATTATATATTTGAGGTCTGACGGTGTAGGTGCAATTAATGTCCGATGTTTTACGTGATCCAATCGACGTATCGAGTGAGGCGATGAAATATGAAAACCTTTTACTATTCTTCGACCCCTTTCCATGTTAAATGAATTATTAATTCTGCAAGACAAGAAGTCTGAATTAGTGAGATCTCTGCGAACATAAATAATTCGTAAGTAATACATTTTCTCTCTTTGAAATATTTGCCTTTGCACAGAATAGAACGTATAGATGTAATTGTCTGTTTTATATCCATTTCGGTCCAATTCTATTATAGCTATTGAGCAGAAGTAATATTGATTATACCTGATTTTTGCAATAGTAGAATTTTGCAATTCTTTGTTTAACAGATTTTATTGACGTAGAACTACCATTTGAGGGATGTATCAATCTACTTTGTAGCTCCATCAGTTTCTTTTTCTGCTCGCTACTTTCCACTTTCAGTTCCGTATACTTATCCTTTATCACCATCATATATGTTGCGCAAGATTACAATAACTTTTTGTCTTTAAATTTTGCGGATATTTCAATTAAATTTCGTTTGATTAAAAAAACAGAGATGAAGAAGGAGTGACACGTACCATTTCTTGGAAACGTTGTATCGTAATTTGCATCTGATTGTTTTAAAGGCACGTACTTTACTTAATGTTTGCAATGATTCAGTTAGCGCAGAAAATAAATATTCTAGATTCTAAACTGTCCGCTCTTGTAATTGTAAGGCAAATACATTCATCTGTCGACATGGTGAACACTGTTTTTTGGCTAAATTCCAGAAAAACAAATATATTATAAGTATCATAATAAACATCGTAATATTAAATTTAACTTTGTTCATCGTTGCCTTGTTGGGTACATCCATAGCAATATACAGGGTTGGGCAGTGGTAATTAGCACCTCAGATATTCTCGAAGCAATAAGTTTCGTAGAAATTTTTGCTGATAAAAAATTGTACCAAGGGTCCAGACGTTGATGAAAATAGTTTTTTTGTAAGTGGAGGTATGTTGGATATTTGAAGATCACAACAAATGGTATATTCATTCTTGCATAATACGATGGAGTGTTTCAAAACGAGTTTAACGACCTGTAACATGAAGCCATTAAAGGTTACAAGAAGTAAAAAAAGGCGATAATGCTTACGGTTTTGATAGTGAATGAAACATAAGTATTGCAAACAGTGGTGGAAGGAAGTGTGTAAACACTGTTCGAAGGGCATTTTGATAGTTTGCAGAATAAGTTAAACATGATAATATTAGTATTGAAAAATCGGTTTGATTACAATTGGTTAAGCTGTTCGATTGTCGTCCATTTTATAAGTACTGAGCTGCGATTCCTGAAGACAGCTCACACAATTGTTGAACTACGGAAGATTAACATTGTGAATTTGAATCAAAAGGTAATTACATTCCATTAGATTGTAAATAAATGTTAATGATTTATTTTAAATAGTGAGATTAAATACTCTTTACAAAACTACAAGAATGGGTACATTCCTCTCTGTTATTATTATTTCATATAGAATTATACCTGCAATTATATAGTTCATTACGATAAAAAATATTTCTCAAGAAATTCTAAATATTAAATTAAAGAATCAAGCAAAACATTTTCAATAATTACGAATATGAAAAATACTTGAACATTCCAATGTAAAGATGTACTAAACAGAACTTAGAAAAATCAAACAATCACCTTCAATTCCAGAATTCATCTGTATGAGGTAAAATATTTTGAAAACTTTAATTACAGTCTTTAATGCAAGCAGTTGGACCGTATGTCGATTTTAAGAAAATTAGTGAGGGTTAACAATTTTGAAGTGGTCAGAATCTTTGTCGTTTGAGCAATAAGTGACTAACAAATGACTGCATAAATTTCAGACTTATAAACATATGGATTAAGTCTTATGCAGACACGTTTATAATCGAGTTACTAAATAATAATCAACACTAAGTAATCATTTTAGAACTTAATCGATTACACCCCGCATACATTTAAAAGTATTGCAAACGTGAAAAGTAAGTGGTTCATGAAAAACTCTTCTAAAAGAACGGACGAAGGCAATAGAAATCTTTGTTGGAGTAAGCAAGTTCTAAAGTTCTAAGTAACGCGATGGCCCTTATCTGCCTACGTTTCATAGCAAGTAAGTTCTGAAGTTCTATGAAATCCGATGGACCTCCTCTCTACCAACGTTTCGAAGGAAGTTCTCAAACTCTCAGTTCTGCATTTAAAGCTATGTGTGTCCTATATATCTACGTAAAGTGATGTTCCCTATCAGTTGCGACGGATACCTATCTACAGTAAGTCAGGGAAGCTCGAAGTAGTTAATTATTCAAATGCCTTAAAGTTTAAAACGTACTTTAGTCTAAAGCAATCTACCGTTACAATATTTACCGAAAAGAGGGCTATTTCGAAACTGAGAGGCTATAGTTTCATAGGCGCCAGCTGCTCTGAAAGCAGCAAAGAAATAGACTGCACGACCCTGGGAAACAAGGGGCGGAACAACCCACGAAACTTCGAAATGCTCCACTTCTCGCCTACGCCTAACCGAGTACACGCACTCGGGTCGCGGCATACTGAAGTCACGACTTCTTTATTTATGGCCTTGACGTGGGTTTAACTAACAAGGGCTACAAGAAACTACGCAACACACCGCGAATGACCGAAGATTACCACCCGCTTCACGATATAAGATACAATACACAATATGTAATACAAGAAGTATGGAATGAAAATGAGATGCTTTAGCGAATAAGCTCCTCGAGGCTTGGTGGGGTGCGCTGTACGCTTTGGTATTGATCGGGACCATCGAACAGTGGACTTGAGCGATCATCTCTTCTCGCCCCTTCGAGTGTCTCTGAGGGGGGTCCTCCTGATCATTTGAATTGCGGAGCGCCTCGCGCACAACGCTCCCATGGCTCACCTGCAGGGACGCTGGACTATTAACTTCTCCTTAGGCAGTTAAAAGGGGTTTGAGGTTCTTCTCACATCCAGAATCATTATAAAGCATAGAAGCAGAAAAGCATAATGCTATGCATAATTGGTTACAGTTTA
This sequence comes from Xylocopa sonorina, assembly GCF_050948175.1. NCBI lineage: Eukaryota > Metazoa > Arthropoda > Insecta > Hymenoptera > Apidae > Xylocopa > Xylocopa sonorina. The sequence continues at coordinate 536,822 of NC_135210.1, read as the reverse complement.
TTTACTTTAAATCGTCGAAATGAAATGCGCAATCGCATGGTGTAATGCTTTAGGTATCTACTGCTTTGAGACGCAGACAATATGAAACCCCATTCCGCTGGAAGAAACAGCAGAATTCACAATCGATTGTTGTGTAGGAGCAGACAAGTATAATGACATGAATATTACATAACATGGTACATGCTTTACCACCTTCATAATAGATTCGCCACCTTATTGCATGGACCCAAGGAAATACGTTCGTTTGACACGTAGAAACTATGAAGCGCGATCCCGCTTTATGGATCCCTTCTATTGACATTTATTAAAAGTGTTGAAGCATATTGCTAAGCATAGAAGGTTACAGGTTACTTACCTTGAAACGTTGAAATGAGTTGCGCTATCGCATTGAATGTAGCAACAAAACTGCATTACCATGACACGCACAAAATATAAAGCGCTATCGCGTTGCACGGAATAGCAGAATTCGCATACTTTTGAAGTGTAGAAGCATAATGAGATGTATAGAGCATGAAAATACACTGGCATACATGGAACCATTAGAACTCCATTCCTTCAAGAAGTAAACATCTAAAAACGCTAACCCGTAGCAGCGAAGTGGGGGATTTACATTCTTTCGAAGTGTTGACGACATATATATATATATATATATATAACGCGTTGCAATGATATTGCATCTCATCATGAAACATAGGAATAAGGAGCGATGTCACATTTTATAAAAATTAGAACTCTGTTGCTTCTATACGTAGGCATCTAGAAACGCTATTCCGTCGGAAGGAAGTGCGGGGTTTACATTCTTTTGAACAGTTAACAAGATATACATAACGCGTTGCTGTGAACAATACATCGTGTCATTAGACATAGAAATGAGATGCGATATCGCGTTTTGTGAAGAGCTAGAACTCTATTGCTTCGGTACGTAGACATCTAGAAACGATATTCCGTCGCAAGGAAGTGTGGCACTTATATTCTTTTGATGTGTAGACGAGATATATGTATCATGATAAGATACAATATTCATTGCGCAGTGTTGTGCATACCTCGTCTACACTTCAAAAGAAAGTAAATGCCACACTTTCTTGCTGGAAAATAGCGTATTCAGATGTCTACGAAACGAAGCAATAGAGTTCAAATGCTTCTTAAAACGCAATATCGAATCTCGTTTCTATGTTTCATGATCAAATACAATATTCATTACGAAGTGTTATGTATACCTCGTCTACACTTCAAAAGACTGTTAATGCCACGCTTCCTTGCTAGGAAATAGCGAAACCAAGTATCTACGTATCGAAGCAATAGAGTTCTAATGCTTCTTAAAACGCGATATCGCATCACATTTCCATGTTTCATGATAAGATATAATATTTAGTGGAAAATGTTATGTATACCCCGTCTACTCTTCGAAAGAATGTAAATGCCACACTTCCTTGCTAGGAAATAGCGTATTCAGATGTCTACGAAACGAAGCAATAGAGTTCAAATGCTTCTTAAAACGCGATATTCAATCTCGTTTCTATGTTTCATGATCAAATACAATATTCATTGCGAAGTGTTATGTATACCTCGTCTACACTTCAAAAAAATGTAAACGCCGCACTTCATTGCTAGGAAATAGCGCTTCCAGATATCTACGTATCGATGCAATGGAGTTCTAATGCTTCTTAAAATGCAATATCGCATCTCGTTTCTATGTTTCATGATAAGATATAATATTCATTGCTAAGTGTTATGTATACCTCGTCAATACTTCAAAAGAATGTAAATGCCACACTTCCGTGCTGGGAAATAGCGTTTCCAGATGTCTACGTATCGAAGCAATAGAGTTCTAATGCTTCTCAAAACGCGATATGGCATCTCATTTCTATGTCTCATGGTAAGCTGTAATTTTCAAAGCAACGCGTTATGTATATCTCGCCTACACTTCGAAAGAATGTGAATCCCACACTTATTGTCTAGGGAATAGCGTTTCTAGATGTCTACATATCGCAGCAATAGATATATTTACGAAATTACTTAAATCGTCTTAATTTCAAGAATAGGCTTTTCGTCACAAACGTGTAATAAATGTAGTCTTCGAAGTTCCCACGTTTTATTTGTTCCGTCGGTCGGAACATGTTCTCCCCGTTGAGAAACCGTGTCGATCATTCTAAATCCGATTGATTTGAATATCGCCGCGACGTCGATAGTTCACGCTGTCGTCTCGGATGTGGGCAGCTCCGCTAGCTGCCTGACGTTGCGTTTCTAAACCCCCTGGCTGGTCCGTACGGTGACCGCTCGGATGATCTTGTCTGGACCTGGGTGCACCTCTTGGACTCGACCGTGGTGCCACTGCAAAGGCGGGTGGTAGTCATTCCTTTAGACTACGATGGATTCTTTCTTGATCTCGTGGGAGCCCTTTGTCCATTTTTTCACTCGTTTAGATGGTGGATATACTCCTTGTGCCACCTAGTCCAAAAGTCCTGCTGTACATTCTGGATGTGTTGCCAGTGTGACAATCGGTTACGAGGACTATTGCTGAAATCAGTCTTGGGCAAACTCGTTAATGACGTGCCGAACAGGAAGTGGGCCGGAGTTAGGGCCGAAAGATCATTAGGATCGGAAAATAATGGAGTAAGCGGGCGGGAGTTTAGGATCGCTTCGATTTCCATCGCGAACGTATTGAACTGTTCGAACGTAAACAGTTCTTCCCCGACGACTCGTTTGACGTGGTGTTTGAACGATTCGACAGCTACCTCCCAAATGCCGCCGAAATTGGGAGAAAGAGCTGGGATGAAATGCCACGATATTTCCTTGCTCGTGAGGAAGTGTCTTACCTTATCATCCGTTTGCAGTTTTTGGTACAGTGCGCTTAATTCGTTATTCACTCCAACGAAATTTGTACCGTTGTCGGAATAAATGTTCCGACAGATGCCCCTACGACCGATGAAGCGTATCAATGCCGCGATGAACGCTTCAGTAGTCATGTCACCGACGACCTCAAGATGGACCGCTCTCGTTGCAAAGCATACAAACACTGCTACATAGATTTTTACTCGGGCACAATTTCGGAAACGTCTTTCCTTGATATAAAAAGGACCGCAATAATCTATTCCGCAATTATAAAAGGGTCGGCATTCGGATACGCGTGCTGCAGGTAGAGTGCCCATTACGTAATTCACGGCCGGTGGTTTTACGCGGAAGCACCTGATGCATTTCTTACCATCAATGGACCAATACCTCTGCCTTAGTGTCGCCAGCGTGATATTGATACCCAAATGATGTCCCTCTAAATGCGTGTGACGAATGATCAGATCGGTGATGTAATGCGATCTTGGAAGCAGGATCGAATGTTTCTGTTTGCGTTTTGTAGTCGACCGCCTACCCGTAGAATTCCCGTTTCGTCTAAGAATAACTGCAGCGAGAGCCGGTTATCCTTTGGATGCAGCTCTGTACCGTTGTTCAAATTTCGGATCTCTTTCGAAAGCGGAGGCCTGCACGACCCTCAAGATCCGATCATTAGCGTCGTGGACCACTCGTACGGTTAGAGGTCCTGCGTTACAATGATTTTTGCGAAATCATCCACGAAATGGTCGTTGCAAAGCATGTATGGGCACGAATGTTGGGTACTTCTGAAACGAGGTTGAACGTAGATTTCGGCCAATCCCTGTTATCGTCAGCAAACCACGATGGTCCATGACGCCAGATGGAGGGCTTCAAGAATTCCTCCGGTGTTTGTCCTCTCTGTATAAGGTCCGCTGGATTGTCGTTTGAACTGACGTGCCGCTATCGGTCTTCGCTTGGATTTCGGCCACTCTATTTGCCACGAATGTTTTTAGCATGGCTGGTTCGCGTTGCAGACAATTTAGAACTATCGTGGAATCCGTCCAAAAGTTAATCGAGTCCAATCGGCTTGCATTACTATCTCGGACGTTAGAAAATAATGACGTCAGTAGCACCGCAACGCAAAGTTCGAGACGTGCAAGGCTGACAACTTTTACTGGTGCGACTAGAAATTTCGCGCATAATAGTCTCGTTTTAATTCGTCCGCGATTGTCGACTGACCGTACATACACGCACGCTCCGTATGCTCGTTCGCTCGCGTCGCAGAACCCGTGTAATTCCACTCTTCGCACCTTCGATTCGCATAAGTGTCACCCGAAGGATGTTTCGTTATGTAACTGCAATTCCTTCACGTACGTGGACCATTCTGTATGGAGGATGGTTGGTAGCGATTCGTCCCAGGCCAATTGCAGTTTTCAAAGGTGTTGCATAAATATTTTTGCCGTTATTATTACTGGCGCCAGTAAACCTAACGGGTCGAATATTTTTGCTATGGTGGATAAGATCGTGCGTTTGGTGATCCTCGTATCGATGTTTGGATCCACGGAATAGATGATTCGGTCGTTCTGCGCGTGCCACGAAACCCCGAGAGTTTTCATGATGGCGTCTCCAAAATACTTTGGGTGAATTTCGCTTTCCGGAAGTCCTGCTAAAAGTTTGGGTTCGTTCGAGACCCATTGTTGAATGTGAAAGCTGCCGCGGTTAAGTAGCTTGATTACCTGGTCCCGTAGTTGTCTAGCGTCTTCGTAATTATCTGTGCCAGTTAGGAGATCGTCGACGTATAGATCTCGCTGGAGCACGGTCGATGCGAAAGGAGCATTCACCTTTTCGTCGTCAGCTAGCTGATGAATATATCTGATGGCGAGGAAAGGCGCTGAAGATAGTCCGACCGTGACGGTGTTCAGCTCGTACGTTTTCACCTTTCCGTTGTTATCTCGTCACAATATCGGCTGGTATCGGCGGTCTTCTGGTCTTACGAGGAATTGCCGATACATCTTCTCGATGTCTCCGGTTAAGACATAGGTGTGTTGACGGAACCTTATGAGAAGAGCGAATATGTCATCCTATATCGTTGGTCCTGCTAACAGCGTGTCGTTCAATGACAGTCCACTGCTCGATCTTGCAGATCCATCAAAGACGACGCGTACCGATAAGATGTAATTTAATGCCATGCGTTATACATTTATCGACTACAATTCAAAAGAATGTAATTGTCACACTTCCCTGCTACGAAATACCATTTCTAGATTTCTATGTTTCGAAGCAATACAGTTCTAATTCCTCATATAGCGCGACATCGTATCTCATTTCTGTCTTCCATGATGAGATGTAATTCAATGCACCCCGATATGTATATCTCATTAGCACTTCAAATGATTGTAAATGCCACACTTCCTTGCTATGGAATAGCTTTTCCAGATGTCTACGTTTCGAACAAGTGGTTCTAATGCTTCATAAATCGCGACAAAGCAGCTCATTTCTACGTCTTATTATAGGTTGTATTATTCAATGCAATGCGCTATGTATATCTCGTATAGACTTCAAAAGAGTGTAAATGCCAAAGTTCCTTACTACGGCATAGCGTTATTTGATGTTCACGTTTCGAAGCGGTAGAGTTCTAATGCTTCATAAATTGCGATATCGCATCTCATTTTGTGCCTCATGATATGATGTAATATTCAATGCATCACGTTATGTATATCTCGTCTACACTTCGAAAGAATGTAAATGCCACACTTCCTTGCTCCGGATTAGCGTTTCTTAATGTCTACGCATTGAAGCAGTAGAGTCCTAATGCTTCATGATACGTTATATCGCATTTCATTTTTATGTCTTATGACGGTTTTCCCGTTACAATCCGCAAGAACGGGGGTATGTCGGTGTACAGAATATCCGCGTGATGCGACTGTCCGCGGATTCGCCAATGCAAAGTAACAGAACCAATGAATTTCCTAACCAGCGAGTATTTTGAAGCTGCGAGGCTGGGACTTTTTGGGCGCCGGCTACTCAAGAAGTAGCAAAAACTAATGGACCACGCAACCCGGGGAAACCCGGTGCAAGATAACCCTCGAAATTTCGAAATACTCCTTCACTCGACTACTTCTAGCCGAATACGCAAATTAGGGTCGCGGGATACTGAACTCACGGCTTCTTTCTATATTGCCTCGACGCGGGATTACTAAATGTTATACGGCACGCCGCGAATGACCGGGGATCACCACCCGTTATACGATACAAAATACAATACGCGATATCAGAAATGCGGCAGGAAAAATGGGACGCTTTAGCGTATAAGGACTCACGCTCTCGTTTCCAAAAATTCTGGATCTCGCTCCGTCTTTCGCTCTCTTTTTCTCTCTCTCCTCCAAATCGCTCCGTAAAATCGTCTTAACGCTTGCTAGGTTGCTCGCTTAGTGTCGTCTTCACGCTGGCTAAATCGTTCGCTTAGTGAGTTCGCAGGGGGTCTTCGGATCTCCTAGATCCTCCTTAGAGCTCCTTGGTGGGGTAGGGCTATACGCTTCGGTATTGTTCGGGGCATCGATCGGCGAATTTCGGAGATCTTCCCTGATCGCCCTCTCTTGTGTCTCTAGAGGGGGTCCTCCTGATTATTTGAACTGCGGCGCGTGTCACGCGCCGCGCTGTCCACGGCTCACCTGCAGGTCCGCTGTACATCTTGAATTTTCCTCTCAATGGGCTCAGGGGAGGGGTGGAGGTTCTTCTCACACTCAAAAACCATCCTATTCGTCTCCATGGACAATGGCAGCAGTCATATCGTTGCAGGGCCTTGGATTGTACCCCTCGGGTTTCTGGGTCTCTTCTTGCTCACTTTCCGACTCCTCCACCGTCGAGCCCGTCACGCTACCTCGGCGCACAGCCCTTCCGCGAACCCGCGGTCTTCTTATCCGCTGAAGGGACGTCTTCTGGGTCGCTTCTTCCATCAGCTCGCCAGTCTAATACGTAAAATAGAGAGAGAGAGAGAGAGAGAGAGAGAGAGAGAGAGAGAGAGAGAACAGAAGAGGGGAAGGGGGAATGGTTCTACCATCGCGTACTTCACGCTCTTCGCAAATACAGCTATCGCGATGGTCCGTGTCGTGCTTCTCGCATGGGTGATCAGCGAGCTAGTCTAACCGAAGAAGGGGGGGGGGGGGGGGTGAGCGAGCCTTGTGACGTCACCACATCACAAAATATATGATGTGTGTAGATTTGGCTGATCAGCATTTGTCATACTATTCCATAACGAGAAAAACGGTGAACTGGACAAAGAAGGCAGTCTTGTTTCTTTTAAATTGCGTATTGTTTATTGCATTTAGATTATTTCTTGAATTGAGTGACATTATAAAATATAAACAATTTCTACATATTGTTGGACGTTCTTGGATCGAGGAATTCGCAAATATACAAGATTTACTAACTGATACTTCTAGTACCACTGCTTCTAATAGTTTAAGTATTTCTGTACACCTCGCACACCTATATTTGATAGCCCCATGAGACTTTCGGGTGATATGAAGAAGCATAAAGTTACCAGGATTCTTGGATCAGGGTAGAAAACCGATACGTACGACGTCCGTGTAAAGTTTGCTTTGCTGGTAAAAACAGAAGCGTAAATAACTTAATGTGTGCTGAGTGCTTAGTACCTTAACACCTCGGACAATGTTTCGAGAAATACCACACTTGCGTTAAATTTTAAAACTTTCTTTCTGTTTATGTTGTATGTATTTAATAGTCTACCATGAAATAAGAAACTGTATTTTTTTATATAAATATAAATTAAAAATTTGGATTTTGCTTATTTTTCTAATTACCGTTAAATTGTATATGATGAATATGCAAATAAAATGTTCTATTTGACGAAAATATATAATGTTTTAAATATTTTTTTTGGCTACTCAGTGATTAGAGAAAAACGAATGTGGCCGGCGGGGATTTGGGATTTAAGTTGCCGATACGTTGCCGGCGCTCAGGCTTTACACGTCTCGTAGGTCACCGGCGGCAAATATGTTAAGCTTAATGCTGTGCGTAGAAGATTACAGCTTACATTCCTTGATACGTTACAGTGAGATGTGCGATCGCATTGCATGGAGCATTAGAGATCTACTGTCTTGACACACTGACACTATGAAGCACCATCCCGTTGCATGGAACTGTAGAATTCACATTCTTTAGACATGTAGATGCAGATGAGCGTAGTGCTATGCATAGAACATTACAGAATACTCCGTTATGGAGTATTTAGTGAAGATGATACATTGGCAATCATCTAAAAGATATGATAAGAATAAATATAAATACTAATTTGAAATATTTATTTTGAACATCATGAAGTGTGATTTCAACAGATACTTTTAATTGTAGAACTTTGAATTGTAGAATTGAGAAATACCATCGCGTTGCATGGACCTTTGGAACTCTATTACATTGACAAGTAGACACTATGAAGTTATATACAGTAACATGGAACTGTAGAAATAACATACATAGTAATGTAGAAACTAGTAAGCAGTACTATAGAAGCTAGTAGTATAGAACCTTACAACTTACTTACCTTTGAATGTAGAACAGAGTAGCGCCATGGACCTTCAGAAGTTAACTACTTTCAGAAGTTCAAAGTTAGAAGAGCTATACAGTTATTTGGATCTGTAGAAATTGCCTACATTGGAATGTTGAAAATTTAGTAAGCATAATTGCATGGCATGGAAACTTACAACGTACTTGCTTCGAAACGTTGAACTGAAAAGCGCCATTGCGTTGCATGGACATTCGGAAGTCAATTACTATGGCAAGTTAACACTTAGAAGACCGGTACAGTTACATGAATCGGTATATCGGTATGTAAAAAATACATACCTTGTAATATAGCACCATATAAGCATAACTGCGCTGTATAGAACCTTATAACTTACTTACTTTGAAATGTAGAATTGTGAAGCGCGATCGCCTTACATGGAAATTTCAATGTCAATTACTTTGGCATGTTGACACTTTGAAGTTTCATAGAGGTAAATGTATCTGTAGAAATTGCATTCAATTGTTGTGTAGAACCAAGTAAGTATAGTTGTTTGTACAGAAGCTTGCAACTCACTTACATTGTAACATTCAACTGAGAAGCCATCCTGCTGCAAGGAACTGCATCACTAGAACTTCACATCACTTTGAAGTGCAGAAGCAGATAAGCATAGTGCAATGCATAGAACGTAACATGCATTGAAACGTTAAAAGGAGATGCGCCAACGAATTGCAGGTAGCCACAGAACTTTATTGCCTTGGCATGTGCACACTATGAAGCGCAATCCCCTTGCAAGGAATTGTGGAATTCACATTCTTTGGCAGTGCAGTAGCAGATAAGGATAATGCTATGCACTGAACATTATAATTTACTTGCTTTTGAACGTTGATATGAGATGCGCCATTACATTGTATGGAATAGTAGAGTTCAATTACTTTGATACGTAGACACTACAAAGCTCCATCTCGCTATGAGAAACTATAGTATTCACATTATCGTCAAATATAGAAGCAGATGAGCATCATTCTATGCATAGAAGATTACATCTAACTAACTGTGAATCTTTGAAACTAGATGCGCTATCGTATTCCATGGAGCATTGAAACACTAATGCATTGACACGCAGAAACTATGAAGCGACATTCTGTTGCATGGAGCTGTTGTAACCACATTCCATTGACGAGTAGAAGCAGATAAGCACAATGCCGTGCACAGAACATTAAAGCCTACTTACTTTAAAGCGCTGAAATGGAATGCACATTCGCGATGCGTAAAGCATTAGAAATCCATTGCTTTAAACTGCAGACACTATGAAGCGAAATCCCCTTGCAAGGAACTCTAAGATTCATATTCTTTTGAAACATAGGAGCTGATATGTATAATGCGATGCTTAATATAACGTCAGGTATACCGCCTGCCATCCTCTCAATCCACAATCGGCCTCACGCGCCTTAACCTTCGCTACAGGCAATTCGCAGCCACAATTCACTGGTTCGCTTACATCAAGGGCTATGGTCGTCACCTCGCTCGCACACACAGAGCGAATCGCCACGTCTCTCTCACCAACTCATTCCAGAAATTCGCCTTTCAATGTGTACGCGTATCTATGATTCGTACAGAGACGCACTCGCGCACACAGAGAATTATATAAGCGATAAGAACTTGACAATGAAAGGCTCAATGCTTCGCTTCTCCGCCTATAAAATTTCCGCTCCGAACGCCGACAGGAACAGGCCTGCGCTAAATGTAATTGCCGTGGCTATACCACCCGCGAGTGTACTTACCCTCGGGACGATACCGCTAGGAACGTCCGACAGGAACGGACTCCTTTAACGGGACCATTGCGCGGTCAGTACGGGCCACTCGATCGGTAGGAAATAGTATGCAGATACTGTAGATATCCGGGACATATAGTCGATGGGTGCCAGAAGAGACAGTTTATTAATAATATTGCAAATAATAGTTGGCTTCCGTATTCGAAGAACGCTAACAGCCTCCAGTTCCACCACGAGACGATACGCGAGGTCGACCCCGATCGCTGAATTTCCGCCCTGTCCAGAAACGATTCGGAAATAGCGATAGAAGAGCAGCACTAAATATTACCAGGAAAACTAGTGTCCCCACATTATGCAGTCGAGTGCGTTAATTCAACCCGTAGTGATGATGATTGACACTGGGGTCGAGATCAACGTAATCAAACAGAAGGCTTTGAATTCTAGAGTACATGTAGGAGCATATTTTCCAATCAAAACCGCAGGGATCCTAGCTTCCGGGTTTTGTGCTGATACAGATATCTCTCTCCGAAACAAGTATATACTTTGGCATGGAAACAGAATTCCGTTTGCACGGCGAGAAGTCGTCTTAGGGAAAATAACGCTTCCTCCGCAGACACATTCGGGAATACGCGTCCAAATAATTAATTCAGGCGTCGGTGATGGAATTATTCTCCGAATGCAGATCTCGAAGAAAGTGTACTTAGGTAACGCGATTGTCAAAGTTCGAAATGGTCACGCGATAGCTCGCATAATTAATGAAACAGACACGGAAATCGCGATTACGGTACCCAAAATTCATTTGGAACCGCTTCCCATCCTCAAAGCGCCGAAACGCGAACCAGCACTTTATTCATTATTTACTAATTCCTCTGAATCCGCTGTTTCCAATAAGCATACTAATTCCTCTCAATCCGCTGTTTCGCGCATGTATACTAATTTTACAAATTCTACTAAATCTGCCGTTTCCTGCATGCATACTAACTCTACTTATATTATTAAATCTTTCTAAGTTTCTAGATGTTTCTATGCTTCTCGTTTGCTAAATAACGCGGAAAGAAATTTTTCAACGATCGAAAAGGAGTGCTTAGCAATCATTTACGTTGTCCATTATTTCGGACAGTACATTTACGGGAGATCTTTCATGCTCGTCACAGACCACTGGCCGTTGATCTGAATGAATTCTGTAAAAGATCCGTCTAGCATACTCGTTTATTGGCTGTAATTGGCAGAGTACAAGTACTATATAGTGTACAAGCCAGAAAAGGTCAATATTAATGCCGACGCTTTGTCACGCAATCCGGTCAGCGTAAATCCTATTTCCTATTCCAGCAACTCTGACGAAAATATCTTCGACATTCCAATTCCAAAATCTTCCAAACCTCCACCTCCGCCGCACCCAACACCAGCATCCTCATCGAATAATATAGATCAACCTCATTTACCAACAGAAAATCCGTCTCCTACGTTATCGAAAACATCACCAATCAACTTATCAACAGACGACAACCTACGCACAGACCGACAACAGCGACAGCCCCACGCTCCTACACTACAGGAAACTCGCAGCCGCAACTCGCTGACTGGCTTACATCAAGGACTACAGTCGGCACCTCGTTCACAAACACAGAGAGATTCACCATCTCTTTCTCACTAAGGATTGCATCCACTGTCTCGCTCGCACTTGCAGAGGTGCTTGCCGTCTCTCCCGGCATAAAGGCCACATTCGCTGTCTCACTCGCACTAGCGATCCCGTGCACCATCTCGCTCGCACTCACGGAGCGACTCACTGTCTCTGTCACACGTATGGAGGGGTGTTACCCGCTGTCTCGCTCAATCCAGGGACGTCCCAGCAAGACCAATCCCTACAGGAGCCAATGCCGACAGCCCTCGCTATACCGAGGACACTTCGACTTCTCGTTTCCCGGTATTCCATCCACAAAATACTATTTTTAGAACTATGTAAATATCTCCTACATTCTAAGTTCGTATTTCAAAATCCTAGTATATAAATTCTACACGACACAATATTGTACTGACACGAATACCACACAATTTACTTTTAAGCCACAGTTTATAAGTCCATATTATATTCTGTTTTCTTACGTTGCAATGAGTTGATGCGCCGCGACGCCCGAGAACGCGACCGCCTCAGCGGCACACGCCGCTAATCCCATCACACGACGCCGAGATCCCACTCGGGCGTCTCTTATTCCAAGTTGTCGAGGAGGTCGTTAACGCATCTTGGGAGGTGTGATTCGATTCCGGGTTCTCACTCCAGCAAGTTCTCTCTTCCAAGTCGCGCCATAAAGACCTCTCGTTGCCTCAATGTGGTTACTAGTTCCAAATTCGTAATCTAATTACTATTTGCTCATGGTAACTTAGTTTATACTTAGAATAATTACTAGTTGTATTAAGGACTAAGAATTTCCATCGCGTTGCATAGAACTCTGAAAGTCAATTACATTGACAATCTGGCACTTGGAAGCGCTATAGAGTAACATCTATATGTTAAAATCGTATACATTGTAATATGGATCCCAGTAATATAGTTATATAAGCATAATTGCGTTGCATACAAACTTACAACTTACTTGCAACATAATGCAACGCCTTACGATTATCTCCTTATAAGCTTCAAAAGTTATTGAATCCTAAAATGACTTGGAACGGGATAGCGTTCCTAAATGTCTGCGTTACGAAGCAACAGAGTTCTAACATTTCATTCAACGCGATATCGCATCACTTTTCAATGTTTCATGATAAGATGTACATTCAATACTATGCCTTATATGTATCTGCTTTTAAACTTCGGAAGAATGTGAATCCTGCACTACATACTACGCCATCCCTAGGCAAGTAAGAGTAGGAATCACATTCTTTGAAAGTGTAGAAGCAGATAAACATAACACGTTGCATTGAATATTACATCTTATCATGAAGCATTGAAATGAGATGCGACATCGCGTTGAATGAAGCAATAGAACTCTATTGAATCGAAAAGTAGACATCTAGAAGCGCAATCCCCTTGCAAGGAAGTATACAAACCACATTCTTTTGAATTGTAGAAGCAGATAAGCATAATGAGATGTATAGAGCATTAAAATCTACTTACATACTTCGAACTGTTGATATGAAATGCGATATCGCGTTTTATGAAGCATTAATACTCTATTGCTTCGATACGTAGACATCTAGAAACAGTATACCTTAGAAAGGAAGTGTATGATTCACATTCGTTTGAAATGTGGAAGCAGATAATGTCACGTCTCAAGTCTGGGAAAATTTCCTGTTTGACCATGATCGACACGTAGTCGTTTCCGAAATCTGCGCGCTGAATTGCGGTGGACACCGGGTTCGTTATGGCTCGCGACACACGGTCGCGGTAAGCAATGACGATCCCCTACCTTAGATGACTTGAATCGCTGCATTAATCAGCTTTCTGTTCTAGATACCGCTGGCAACGTGGAGTCCCTTCTGGAATGGTCCCAGTATGCGGGCTACGAGGCGGAAATGTCAAAGGGGTGACCTTCCAGCGAGGTTGCTCGGTGATGCTGGACGGTTCTGTATTCGGCGATGAAGGCGGCGGTGCAGGACGGCCGGTACGTTGAACAGCTACGTCAAGGGTGGCTGAATAGCTGGAGAACGATGCTTGACTTTCGACGCCCGCGTATTCTCGCACTAATCGACGTAGGAAATTCCTCCTTCCCGCGCGTCGAGTTCTTTTTTTATCCTCGGCTCAGCGCATTCAGTCTAATTTCCCAAAGTTCGGATACGGATCCACTAAGCGGCGGTCCGCTCTAGCTTGCCGATCCGTAAGTGTAGAAGGTCGATGTAGATTCGGTCGTGATGTGATAATGGGTCGATCCAGCTAAGCGGCGGTTCGCTCCAACCGATCGGTTACCAAGCTTCGGCTACGGCGAAATCTAAATATATGTGATACGCGAGAACTCGCGGAAGACTTTCTAAAATACTCGAGTGTTGTAAAGAATTGTATTAAAAGGGTGATAGTATTTCTGATAAAATAACGATATATTCTAAGTAATTCTAAGTAGTAATTCTCGCTCTTCCATCTCTATCTTAAGGATTCGACTAGCGAGCTGATGGAGAAAACGACCCTGAAGATGTCCCTTCATCGGATAAGCAGACTGCAGGTTCGCGGCATGGCTGTACGCCAAGGTAGCGTGACGGGCTCGACGGTGGAGGAGTTGGAAAGTGGGTAAATGAAGGAGACCCCTCAATCCAATGAACACTATCCAAGGCCCTGCGAAGATATGACCGCTGCCCGTCGTCCACTGACATGACAAGGATGGTTTCCGGGTATGAGAAGAACCTCCACTCCCTCCCCGCAATCCCGTAAATACAGGTCCAAGAGTCCAGCGGACTCGCAGGTGAGCGATGCGCGCCGCAGTTTAAATGATTAGGAGGTCCCTCCTCAAAGACACCCGAGGGGGCGAAAAGAGAAGATCCCCGAAATCCACAGATCGATACCCCGAACAATACCGAAGCGTACAGCCCACCCTACCAAGGAGCCCCGAGGAGGATCCAGGAGACCCGAAGACCACCAGCGAATTCAATTAGCGAGCGACTTAACTCGAGTAAAGATTAGTAGCAATTTAGAAGTGTGTCAAGAGAAAACGATAGAGAGAAACAGCGAGAACGAGCTTAAACGAGTCTTCAGGAACTTGAAGAAGAGAACGTGAGTGCTTATTCGCTAAAGCGTTCCATTTTCATGCCGCATTTCTTGTATCGCATATTGTATATTGTATCTTATATCGTGAAGCGGATGGTGATCCCCGGTCATTCGCGGCGTGTTGCGTAGTTTCCCGCAGCCCTTGTTACTTAAACCCACGTCGAGGCCATAAATAAAAAAGCCGTGACTTTAGTATCCCGCGATCCGAATGTGTGTACTCGGCTAGGCGTAGTCAAGAGGAGAAGCATTTCAAAGTTTCGAGGGTTGTTCCGCCCCGTGTTTCCTGGAGTCGTGTAGCCTATTTCTTTGCTGTTTTCTGAGCAGCTAGCGCCCAAGTAACTATAGTTTCGCAGTTTCGAAATAACCCCCGTTTCGGTGATTTTTTCTGCGTTCGCGAGCCCGTGAAAAGTTGTACGTGAGCGGATACCTTGTAACGATAGATTTCTTTAGATTAAAATACGTTTTACATCTTAAAGCATTTGGATAGTTAACCGCTTCGAGCTTCCCTGACTTACTGCAGATAGGTCTCCGTCATAATTGATAGGAACCATCACTTTACATAGATATATAGAACACACATAGCTTTAAACGTAGAACTGAGAATTTGAGAACTTCCTTTGATACATTGATAGTAAGCAGCCCTATCGGATTTCATAGAACTTCAGAACTTACTTGCTATGAAACGTTGGCAGGTAAGGGCCATCGAGTTGCTTAGAACTTTAGAACTTGATTACTTCAATAAACATTTCTATTGGCTTCGTCCGTTCTTTTAGAAGAGTTTATGATAAACTACCTGCTTTTCGCGTTTGCAATATTTTTAAATGTATGCGAGGTGTAATCGTTTAAGCTTCAAACTGATTACTCAGTGTTGATTATTATTCAGTAACTTGGTTATAAACGTGTCTGCATAAGATTTAATCCATATGTTCATAAGTCTGAAATTTATGCATTTATTTGTTAGTCACTTATTGCTCAAGCGGCAAACATTCCGACCATTTCAAAATGGTTGACTATTATCAATTTTCTTAAAAATTGAAATACTGTCCAACTGCATGCATTAAAGACTGTAATTAAAGTTTTCAAAATATTTTACCTTTTATAGATGCATTCTGAAATTGAAATTGAATGTTTGATTTATCTAACTCCTGCTTAGGACATCTTTCTGTTGGAATATTCAAGTCTTTTTCATATATGTAATTATTGAAAATGTTTTGCTTGGTTCTCTAATTTAGTGTTTACAATTTTCTGAGAAATATTTTTTATCGTAGTGAACGATATAATTGCAATTAGAATTCTTTATGAAATAATAATAACAGAGAGGTATGTATCCATTCTTGTAGTTTTGTAAAGAGTATTTTATCTCACTATTTAACACTAGGTTTACAGGCGTTTTTTATATACCTATCTCTACGAGTACCCGTCAAATTGACGGGTATGTGAAAATATGTATTTACTTTAAAAAATCAATTTATTCAAACTAAGTTTGAGTTGCACAATATAAGGTATCACGTAAAAATAAAGTATAAAGAAGTCAAAAATTTTTTTTAAGTTATCATGGAAATGATAACAATAATTAACACTACACGGTAATCGTTTTTATTGAGCACATTTTTTACATATGATGTGAATTTCTTTTGTGCATTTTCCGCATACGATCTTCTTGCAATACATACAGCAATTACTGCTTTTATTTTTATTACAGTAGCCCATTTCGCAACTTTTTCGGACTCCTGATGTTGACGGTGACAGAACAGAAACGTCTGAACTTTGACGACGGTTCTCCTTGTTTTCTCCAGCCAATTTCTCGGCTAAGCAAAATATAAACTTTTTTCTGGATATTTTCGATCTGGTACATTCTTTATACAATATCCATGCGTTTATCGCTGCTAAATCTAAAATATTATAAAAAACTTGAAGGGGCCATCGGAAACACCCCGCTTTTACGCTATATTTGCGTGCCGTCTGGTCTGCGACGTCGACACCAAACTTTGTTTTATTATAAAAAGTAATAGCTTCTGGAACACATTTTCTATTGTTTTCTATTTGTATATTTCTGTGTTTGGTGCTTAGAAGGAGAACTTTTACTTTCGGTTTACTTTTATACACAGTAAGGGTGCAGTCTTCTGATTTATATAAATTTGAGGAAAATAACGCCATCTTTTCCTTTGTTTCTTTCGCTAGTTTTGGCAGTTCCCTTTTGTTCGAGCGGATGGTCCGAACCAAGGTTGTCTTTAATGCAAGCAATTTTTTAGCTAGCGGGATGCTTGTAAATAAATTATCTGTCGTGATGTTTCTACCTCGTTGTAAATATGGTTCGGCTAATTTTAGTGTTACAAACTGGCCCAACGAATTTGAGCATCGAGGTTCATCTTTTTTCTAGTAAGGAAAACCATTCAAAATATATTTTGATTGAACATCAACCGCTAACCAAAACGTAATGCCAAATTTATGCGGCTTATTTGGCATATATTGTGTAAACCTGCAACGGGCTTTCGTTGGAAATAGCCGTTCATCTACTGTGATATTTTGTTGTGCCTTATAACAAGCCTGGCTGTTACTTATAAATCTGTTCCATGTTTCAGATATCAGTGCAAATTTATCGGTTTGTAACCTTTCGGATCGTTCGCTTCTTTTGTCAAAACGTATAAACCTCAGAATTCCTATAAACCTATCTCTGGGTATTGTGTTTCGGAAAAAAGGAGGTCGCCATTTTTTTGACCATAGGTAAGATACTTTCAATGCTCTTGTTCCGTACGCTCTCCGGGCAAATAGTACTGCCAGAAAACTAAGTAATTCGGAAACTGTGATTGTCCAGTCGTTTTTCAAAACTCGACGTGCCTCGGTTTCGGTGCATTCTTTTATGTGTTTACTAATGTGAGTGTCAATTATCAATTCAAAAGCACTAGTTACACAACCCGACATAATATTTCTTTTTGCGTAACCAGTAGGTCCTGCGATATCCTTGAATATCATATGCACAGGCGGCCTGCGCGCAGATTTTCCTGCTTGCAGTTTCACCCACTGTGTTCCGTCAGCTGAAATTTCAATTTCTTCCTTTACATCTCGGGATGTATTTGAAATACTCGTCTTTTCATCCTCGGTGTCAGAACTAGAAATAATTCGCGTCCTTTTCTTCTTACGACGCACATTGATGAAGTTTTTCTCTTCACTATCCAAAGATCCTTTCATTTCTCCAGTTTCAGTGGATTCAGAATATTCACTAGAATCTTCACTTTCACCTAATTCATATTGATCTTCTTCGGAGCTAACTTCAGAACACTCCTCATTGATATTGGTAATTTTGGTCAATTTCTTATTATATCTCCTGTTTCTACTCATGATTGCTATAAAAGGGTAATCGGCGAAAGTAAAAAATATTGTGCCCAAATTCAATTACACCATTGTAAATACTTACAATAAGCGAAGACTATAATAACCGGAACTTTTGCACACTGTCTTCGAAAAATGTTCTTACCACTGTCACTGCAACAACTATACTGAAGACCAGCTCGTGCCTTCGAGACATCTACGGATATCGTTGAAAACTAATACTCACAGCATACGAACTCAAACCATACTGCAGCCTAACGTCGGCTATCACCGGCTTTAAAGGTTGCTTGTGTGTGCTGTTACATTGAACCAACACATGAACCGAATATCTTTTCGGCACGAAATTTGGTCTGCAACTTGTTTTGAGTTTGGAATGACGCGGGGATCTCTCTGATAAGCAATTTTGTAGAAGGGCACCCAGGGCAAACAGTTTACTTTATGTCACATTATCGAGCCGCTATTGAAATATATACAATGAGTTTGAGGCATCTCCGACTTCTCGTTCACTCTTATATTTACTATTGGAGGTATAATGTTACAAATGAAGCAAATATATAAGCATTGTTTACGTAATCTGCTAGACCGTCAATTTGACGGGTTTCGTAGAAATAGGTATACCACATAAAAATGTCAAAATTTAGAAAGCTTAAGAAAATAATAATTGTGTATATAACCTCTTTTAATAAAAATGTATATTTACGATACAAATTAGTTAAGATTAATGCTATGGATTTTTTACGTATTTCATTTCAAAGTTCGAAACCCGTCAAATTAACGGGTCCCGTAAACCTAGTTAAAATGAAATATTAAGATTTGTTTACAATCTAATAGAATTCAATTACCTTTTAAATCAAATTCATAATGATAATTTTCCATAGTTCAACAATTTTGTGAGCTATCCTCAGGAATCCGCAACTCAGTACTTACAAAATGGGCGACGTGAAGAACAACCTAACCAGACGTAATCGAACCGATTTTTCAATACTAATCTTATCATCTTTAACTTATTTTGCAAACTATTAAAATGCCCTTCGAACAGTACGCCTTCCACCACTTCCATACGTATGTTTCATTTACTATCAAAACCGTAAGTCTTATTAAAATGCTCTGTCTTACTACGGAAGAATGAACATACCAATTCATTTTAAAAAATGATGGTGACCTTCGAATGTCCAACATACCTCCACTTGTAAAAAAACTATTTTCTCCAACGGATTGGCCCTATGTAATGTGCAATTTTATATCAGCATAAATTTCTATGAAACTTATAGTTTCAAAGATATCTGAGGTGCTAATCTGCCACACCCTGTATATTGTTATGGAAGTGTCCAACAAGGCAACGATGAACAAAGTTAAATTTAATATTAGGATGTTTATTATATTACTTATAATATATTTGTTCTTCTATAATTTAGCCAAAAAACAGTGTTCAAGATATCGGCAGATGAATGTATTTACCTTAGAATTACAAGAGCCGACAATTACGAAAGTAGAATATTTTTCTACTCCGCTGACTGAATCATTGGAAACGTTAAGTAAAGTGTGTGCCTTTCAAAACAGTCAGATGCAAATTACGATGCGACGTATGCACGAAATGGTGCGTGTTACTTCTTTTTATTTTCCGTTTATTTAATCAAAGGAAATTTAATTGAAATATCCGTAAAATTTAAGGACAAAAAAGTTATTATAATCTTATATATGTGATGGTGATAAAGGATAAGTATACGGAACTGAAAATGGAAAGTAGCGAGCAGAAAACGAAACTGATAGAACTCCAAAGTAGATAGATACATCCCTCAAATGATGCATCTACGTCAATAAAATCTATTAAACAAAGAACTATTGGAAAAATCAGGTATAGTCAATATTACTTCTGCACAAAAGCTATAAAAGAATTAGACCGAAATGGATATAAGACACGCATTTATATCCAAACGTTCTATTCTATGCAAAGGCAAATATTTCAAAAAGAAAAAATGTATTACTTACAAACTGCTTATGTTCGAAGAGATCTCACTAATTCGGACTTCTCGTATTGCAGAACTAATCATTCATTTCTATGGAAAAGGATCGAGGAATAGTAAAAGGTTTCCATATTTCATAGCCTTACTCGATACGTCGATTGGCTCACGTAAAACATCGGACACTAATTCGATCTACACCTTCAGATCTTAAATATACAATTGCAACAACATATTTAAAATCGTTTTGATCATATTTTTCTAATTATTTATATCTATGCGTAATAAATATGTGTTAATCGAATAAGTTGCTTTACCATAGAATTAAAGAATCTGAGAATTACAAATCTGAGCACTACATAACAAAAGTGCATTACATATACAATGTTATATGTAATAAAAGATGAATATCAAATAGATCATGCATAAGTTGAATCCACAGTGCAGACATAGGGATACAGAAAAGGCAGAAATTGTAAACAATTTACAAATTATAAAATATATACATAACAATTAACAAAATTCAAAAAGGGGGGAGTGAGAATCCATCTCCTCTTGACGATGACAAGAAACTAGTCTGCCACATGCACTACAATATCCCAAATAACCAGCGATTGGCACGCCAGTGATAACGGGTGGAACGAATTCCGTGGCCGAACTGTGCTAAGACAGTGCTCCTACTCAGCTCTCGTAACGGCATACTCTTAATACTGCGGCGACACTTGTATCACGGCACTATTAAAGCACCGCCATATAGCACACGGGTTACACGGCCGTGGTAATGACACTATCAGCTCACCATAGCTACACGTGTGGTAGTGGTGTAGGCTGTCATTTACTAATGGGGAAGCTGTTTCCATATAAATTATAAGCGAATATGAAAAATGATTAAACCAAGCAATTTATTTATTTTAATTCCAAAATAGATACACCGACTCGAAACAAAGATGTAAGAACTCGACTTTATTATTTTTTATAAACTAGCTCGATACGGCGATTTTTTCGATAAAGTCGTTAATTACTATATTATAAAAATATATACATTTACTTTATATATATTTTTTTTCAATTCAACGTTACAAATCCATGCAGTTGAGGGCTGTATTAGACACGATGACAGTATGTTATTTAAGAAATTACACAAGGCGAAGTTAGGGATGCAACAGCATGAATTTTTATTTTGTAAGTAATCTTATTTTATAAATAATATTTCTAGTTCATAACGGGTTGAAAGAAATATGTATGACTTTCTCAGTAACTGTAAATATAGGAAAACAACTATCTAAACATCTATCATTACTCATATATTGAACATCTACTGACATCGCAAACATAGATTCCCCATTAGCAAATGTGACCTTACGTCATTGCTGAGAAGATTCATGAATGGAGGAATGGCACGCGTGTTACGATGGTACTGGCGCTGCGCGATTCACACGGCGTGTTACGCTAGTCTAGGACGTGCTGGTAACGCGTTCTGGCATTTTAGCTAACGGATCCGATTACGGATAGCTACAAATCAGCTGCTCCTTGGAAGTGGCAATATTGTGCGGGTATGGTGTCGCCACCATCTTGCCGTTCGTTGTCTGGGATGCTTTTTAGAGCATTATTCGGAATTGAATTTGAACGCACAGCTACTTAATCGCGAATTTGTATGTACATAATTATACATGACTGCATAAAAACAATAACACACACTTTTATAATCAATGCGACATAAGAATATAAAACGAAGAACTATCCACTCGTAGGAGCAGTAAAAACAGTGTTTTGTATGCAAGGATCGTTGTAAAATATAATCAAGCAGTTAATATATCAGATGACAACACATAATAAATCACTGAAAGTATAATGATATGAATAGTATGAAAAACATAATCATTCCTGAGATGTTTATAAATTCAAATTCAAAAGTTCAAGTCACATTTAATATATTATTGTTTAACAAGGTGATTTAATGTTGTTTCAAATGGGCGTGGAGAACTAGCTAGTACTTCTGTCAATGTAGTTTCATTTCTGCTGGATACAGTAAAAACACATTTGCAACCTAAGCAAGGTTTTATTAGACCAGGTGGATTTTCCAAATTTTAGAAAGGGATGATGGCAGTAGTAGTTGGTTCAGCGTCAGGTGATAAACATATACAACAAGCAAAACAACGTAAACGGATTTAAAATGTTCAAGATTATATAAGTTAAACTATTACAATTTTATGATCCATGTAGTGTTTCTGTTCTTTGTAACTTACAGAGAGTCTTAAGAATGTAACGCAATGTAAAGAAGTTTGGAAAGAAAGAAAGCAGGCCTTAATCTAAGATAAAGGAACCTTGGATCTGTTAGGTGTCGTGGTTACCGGCGTGCTGTTTTAAGGGATATGTCATTCAGTTTTAATTTTCTAAACGAGAACAATTCAAATAAATCTGGAGTAAAAATGCTGTATGCAGTGCAATAGCAGCTTCACATCCCCTTGATATTCTACAGAAAATCTTATGCCATTTGTATTTCTACAACTGCTACCATACACACACGCACGCCCACATACACACACACGCACATGCACATACGAAAACCATCAAGATTAAAGATACTGTGTATGTATAGGGGGATGCGTACAAAAAGAAAGGACTATTACATGGATAAATTGCAAAATTCCATTCGTAATTGATAACTGGATTATAAACATTTATATGCTTTTATCAGAAATTTAAATACGTCAAAATTGAGGTCCAAGAACTAAGATCCAAAAACCTTGTACCAGCATCATCACCTTTAAAATTTACGAAATTTACATATTGTAAACTTTTGCAAAAGTGGTATTAATGAACTCTTGAATTATGGTTGCTTGAGCAATAAATCAGACTGATCTACGATGTGCTGTAATGTACGAAGACTAATAAATTTTTTTTAACATAATGAGCAATAGATAGTATTTGAGCTTACAGTTTTGTTAACGAACTCGATGGTTAAATTAGTTTGGATGACAATTAATATTTGCATGATCTTTTGCATTGATTTATCTGTACAATTTGTTCGTTCTTTTCAATTGTCATACATAATTATTCAAATCTATCTGTTCCAAATTCTCCTCTAGGAAGGAATGAGGCAACAGTTTGTCTTATCAATAATATTTATAATCTGTAAAATAAATGGATTTGTTTACTAAAATATAAATTATACATTCATGTATTAATTGTAAACCTTTAGTTAATTATTCACACCTGAATGACACGCATAATGCGTAAAATCAGACATTCCTTCAGTTTTTTAATATTGCCTTATAGATTAAAGACTGATTAGTGACAGATTTTCTGTCTTTGCAAAATAAAAGTGTACATTGCATCACCCATTATTTCCAGCTTCTCATTATAATTTTGTGATTATGAACCAACTAACATCTCTATCGCAGCCATATGTATTCCTGAAACAACGCGTGTGTAAGGCAATCTTGAATTGAGAGACTTATTTTCCTTAATTCTTAATTTCTTATTTTCATATTCATCGGCCCTTCCAAGAGCACACATTAACATTCCAAACTTGAATAGTATATAATCGACACGTGTTTGATACCATATAGGTTTAATTTTTGTACTTATTGGTGGGCTGATATTTATTATATGAGAGTTTGTGGCTTTCTTTAAATATGGTAAGCATACCTTGGACCTGAAAATAAATACAGTGTCATATTAGTGAATTTTATTTGTACAACTAAAACAGAACTTTTATACTTACACTAGAAATGTTCCTCTAGAATTGATATTACTCACAAGATCATAATTTTTGATACCTATGGATTCTATGCCTGGTTAAGGTAATAGCCGTTGCATTATTAACCATTTTAGCACTGAGTTGTGTGGCAAATGGTTTTGTGAGACCCATATGTGGCGTTCGAATAGGCAGCAACACATCAGACGTAATGATAGATATTCTGAGCGAGGATACGGCGAAGCTAATGACATATTAGAAAACGTTAATGGAAAACATCAGGTATAAAAAAAAAGACTTACATCGAACACTTGATCGAACTAGTGGCGAACGGTACAGAGAAAAATGAAGCAATTAAAGGAGCAAGACGAATTCGAGGACAGGCAGTGAGATGAAGAGAAGCAGGGAAAGCGACAGAAATACGAGAAGATGACGCAAGGAAATCGAGAGCGGGAGATATAATCCTAGAATTTAACAAAGAAACAGGCATAGAGAACAAAACAATAGAGATAAAAGGAATGTTGGAGAATGTTTTGTGAGTTTTGAGTGCAAGTATAATGCTCCAACTAAGGGACATATACCCGTTAGGTGACCAGAGAAGAAATGAATGATTACAGAAAACGAACACTGAAAATAATCGAAGGAAAGGATAGCGGTATAAACGTCAAGTTGTTAAAACAAACGTGGAGAGCCAACCAAGTCGTGTTAGTTGAATTTGGACAGGAATACAGTAAAGAGCTGGAGAAGGTCAAACGACTCAGAATAGCATTAACACCTTGTCTCTGCAAAGTGCTACCGAAAATAGAGAGATGCTTCAAATGCCATAAACTGGGATATATCTGCAGAAATTGCGAAGAAGTCAAAGATAATAAGGGAGTCTGCAGAAGATGCGGATCCCAGGTTTATATCAGACACGTTAACGGAGCTTTAATTGTTCGACCTACAGGAAGGCGTTGATAGAAAAGAACGAGAAACGAATATGGAATTCAAAGTCCTATAAATCTATCTGAATAGATGCCGAATCGAGCAAAATATCATCCAGCAAATGCGAATGATTCAAGAGACAGACGTGGTAACAATATCGAAAGCACACAAGATGGAAGAATACTGACTGCAAGACGAGAACGGTGAGGCTGCGATATGGATAACCGGTGTTAATCGAGAAAGGTTTCACATATGGCACGACATATTCCTCAACCGGAATCGTTCATACAATGGTCGAAGGAACAAAAGCTATAAGCTGCTATTTCTCGCCTAATAGGAACGGAAAGAAATCGAAGAATATATAAACCAAGCTGAGGTTAACATAGAAAAGGGAGAGAAAGCAAGCAGAATAATAATCGCGGGTGACCTGAACGAAAAATCGGTAATCTGGGGTAGTAAAAAGAACAACCCTACAGAGGAAAAAATCATCAAAATGGCTCTAAGAAACGATCTAACTGCGACCAATACGAAAGAAGACTATACATACTTTAAGAACCGAAACAAATAAAAAATAGACATAATGTTGATAGGAGGTTGCATATACGCTAAGTTGAGTAAAGCAGAAGTATTTAGGATATTTTCAGCTTCGGACCATCAATACGTACTACATACCTTCTAAAGTACGAATTACAAGAATAACAAAGAGAGATTTGCAAGTCTCGGTGGAAAGGAAGCAAACTGGGACGCTGCGTTATGTATATCTCGTCAACACTTCAAAAGAATCTAAACCCCAGACTTCCTTGCTACAGGACAGCGTATTTAGATGTCTAGGTATCAAAGCAATAGAGTACTAATTCTTCATAAAACGCGATATCGCATCTCAACTCTATGACTCATGATAAGATGTAATATTCAATGCAA
Organism: Xylocopa sonorina; assembly: GCF_050948175.1. NCBI lineage: Eukaryota > Metazoa > Arthropoda > Insecta > Hymenoptera > Apidae > Xylocopa > Xylocopa sonorina. Next base: position 511,192 of record NC_135210.1, on the reverse strand, counting down.
CGCGTTATGTATATCTCGTCTACGCGTTAAAAGGATGTAAGTTCAACACTTCCAAGCTAGGGGATAGCGGTTCTAAATGTCTACGTATCGATGGAATATAGTTCTGTTGCTTCATAGAACGCGATATCGCATCTCATTATGTCTCGTGATTCTTCTAAATATTAATAACATTAACAGGACTTAGGTGCAGCTAATTTTGTTATCGGTATGTGTGTTTTATTAGGACGATCGACTTGACCATGAGCTCTAGGAATTACTGTTGTAGTTGAAACAAGTTCTATATTTCCTTCTTGACAATATTGCTTGAATACGTTTGCTGTGAAAGCCATTCCCCTATCAGAAATTATTCGACACCAATTACAGAAAGTAGTCGCTTGCTTCCTCAGGCCTGACAAAACTTCAGCTGTAGTAGTAGATTGTGTAGCATAAAGCCATGCCAATTTTGTCAATGCATCTACCATTATAAATATGTAGTGGTACGTTTTTTTGTTGATGGAACCGGTCCAACATCGATATGGAATGTGTCATCAAAAGGAATACTCCCATTTTCAATCGGATTTAAATGTTACTCCTGCTTCCCCAGCAACCTTTGGGCTAAGATGCAGGCAACTCAATTTCTTACCACCTTTTCCATTTCCTATCGAAGATTTGAAATTCAGTAATCTTTACGCACGATTGCTTCAGTCTTGACCACAGAAAAATGTCCATACTCATGAGCACTACTAGTTGCTGACCACCAAACTCTCTGTACAGAAGATTTCCCCGTAGAACACAATCATTCATCTAATTTTGAAGTACCTAATCTCAAAATTTCATTATAGTTTCATCTTCTTCCTGTGCTTTCCGCAAACCTGCTGTAAGACTTGCATCAAGGTTCGTGGATTAAGAAATTGGTAGGTGGAAGTTTTCTACTAAGCGCATCAACATGTATCATGTTTTGCCCTGGACGATGTTCTATCCGGTAATAGAATTCTTGTAACGATAATTCCCATCACGCAACTCGCACACAAAGATCTTTCATATTTATTATAAGAGTAATAGCTCGGCAATCAATAACAGTAGCGAACGAACTCCTAATTTCTTCAAAGCTTTTACTATGGCAAAAACCTCAAACTCATAGCTACTGCATTTAGATCCAGGAGAAGCTGTTTTACCGTTAGAAAATAATATACAGGGTGAAAACGTTGATCTTCGTTATTTCTTTGAAATAAAATAGTACCCTAACGCAGAAGCATCTGTATGCAACTCCATTCCTACTTCTACTTGATACAAATTCAATATTGGTTTTTTCATTCAATAAAAGTTTAAGTCGTATGAATGCTTTCTTTCCAGTAGCTCAAAAACAGAATTTAGCATTCGCTCGCAGAAGGTTAGACAAAGGTCTCGCAATTATAGGGTATTCAGGAATATGTTTACGAAAATACCCGATTATTCCAAGAAAACTTTGTACTTGATTAGCATTTGTCGGTTCCGGAAATCGTCGGACTGCATCAGTTTTACGCTCTGAGTGGCTAATTCAACCATTGTTGATTACATGCCCTAGGGATTCGACAGAAGTTTGCAGAAAACGACATTTTTCTCAACTGAATATTAAACCAGCTCCGCTCGCTATAATTATAACCCTTTCAAGAGTTTGATCCCACTTTCAATATCATTTTTTGATCAATTTGTCGATAGTCCACACATAATCTAAGCGAATCATTTTTCTTCCGCACGAGAACAACCGGGCTCGCGTAATCAGAAGTAAATAACTAAACGATTCCATCCGCAATCCACTGTTCTCTCTGCGCATTAACAATCTCTTTTTGCGACGTTGACAATCGTCTCGCCGATTGATATACAGACTCTTCGTATTTCAATATTAATTTCATTGCAATTTCAGGTACAAAGGTTTTACTTGGCTTATAATTACTAACAAGATTTTCTATCGTCACTCGCTGATTAGGATCTAATACATGAAACACATCAACTTGATTTACTCCTAACACGTCAATCGCTACATCTATTTTAAATATTTCCGGTACAATATTTCCTCTTCCAATAATTTCGCGCGTTACTTTCGGTAAAGGACAAATGATTACTTTACCACCTCTAATGCTAATATCGGTTGCATTTAAAAAATTCGTTCCTATCAACAACTTGTGTCGAACAATGATATCAGAGATTACTTGTATTCAAATCGGATATGACTGCCCATCTACGGTAATTTCTGCTTGAAACTCACCTAATGTTGTATTATTCTTTGAACTTATACTATCGAAATGTAATTCATTGCGTCGTAATTGCGGAGAACCAAGCCTAATATATTCGTCTATGCGAATTAAATTAAAATCACTTTCCAAATCTATTAATGCTTCGATCTCGCATCCGTTAAGTAAAATATTTTTAAGATACTATCGATACGATGCTCCTAATGTCGCGCAGCTTTCTTTACTAGCTTTAGATTTCTTCGGACATTTCGACACAATATGTCCACGTTCATGACATGTAAAACATTTTACACCGTGATCTTTCGTTGGACAATTCACGCTAATATGATCGCACCCACCACAATTATAACATCGTACAATATTACCAGTGAACTCTTTTTTCTTACAAACATTGACCATCTCCTTTCGTTCATTTCTAATGGATCTGTCTTCACACTTCTCAAACTTTGTTGACGTCTGCACACTCGACAAACCTCGATCTCGAAGAATTACCTTTTCAAACGCTTTCGAAAGTTGATCAGTTGTAAACTGTCGATGACGCGCCTGGTTCCGGAGCTTTTCGTTGAGGATGCCGTCAATCAGATATTCAAGTATGTCATCGACGTTGATTGATACTCGATTTCCAAGAATGATCTTCTCGTGTAAATATTCATGGAATATCTCGTTCCTCTTCCATAACCGCTCTTCAAATTTCTTTCTTATTTCAATTTTGCATTATAGATGATAGAACATAACTCTTAATTCTTTCAGCAGTTGGTTAAATGGCATAGTTATATATTCTGGTTTAGAAAGAAATCATTCAAGTACTTTTCCCTTCAGTAGAATACCGATAAATATGCGTGCAATGTCATCTTCCAATTCATATGTCGTTTTAAACAATTTGATCTGCTTCTCCCAAATTTCATAATAACCAGATTTACCATCAAAGTTACCAAGTAAATTTGCAACTGCTGAAGCATTCATTCGCGGCTGACTAACTTAAGATAAAACATTGCATTAATTGCCATTATTCAATACCAAGAAATTGTCACCGTCACTAACAGCATCAAATTATTCGCCTTCAAAATTACGCGTCGACCTTCGCAGCTCATTTTCCGAATTTAACTCAACCTGTAATTTCCTTCGCATCGTATGTGACTCAAGACGTAACACACCTTCAGACGTAACACGTACTGCTAATACTTTTTCTATTATGAAAATATCAATTTCTCGTTGCTGTAGATTCATTGCTGACTGCACGTTTGATGGTACACCAGCACACGACTCTTCATTATATTCACAAACTTCTTTCAGCTTGTCATCAATCCACGTTCCGTCTGGGTCAACTTCCATTAAACGGGAAATTAATTCAGCTTTCGAACCAGCAGTATGTAGTTTATGCTCTATTAATATCCCTCTTAGCGCTGTAACTGTGATTTTACTCAAATATTTCATTGTGAAAATTTTCACTCGACACGCGCGTTTAAACTGGAATTCTCTCTACACGAAAATTCAATTTTCGTTCTCGCACTACCTCTCAAAACTACACTCGCGCCATTTGAATATCTTTTCGAACGTTCTAGGCCGTCAAGAAATTTTCACGAACGATATGTCTTCAATTGCGCGATAATATTCTAATCTTTAGAACGTATCCGATTTAATTCACGAATGTCTTCTTAATAATTACCAAGCCTGAGCCCCCAAAATTGTGGGAAACTTATTAATTAAAGACAACTACAAGATTTTGTAAATCATTAAATAGTTCATTTCAACTGAGATATTACTCCAAAAACTGCTAATGAATAACTGCTTCATCGCTTTAAAACATTCACACGAAAAACACATTTATTCCGAACATTCGCACTCACCCGCACTCCAAAATATTCCATGTACATAATCTTTGAAACCTGAATTATTGATTACCTTTTAAATTAACATAATTTCATTATCCTTTAATAACATTATACTTGTCTGCTACTACACATCAACGGAACCTGAATTCTACAGTTCCTTGAAACGGGATGGCGCGTTACAGTGTCTACATGTCAAAGCCATGAGGCTCTGGTGCTCTATGCAATGAAATTGAACATCTCATTTCAACGTTCCGAAGTCAATAAGCTTTAATTATGTATTCATAGCATTATGCTTGCCTGCTTCTACACATCACAAGAATGTGAATCCAACAGTACGACGCAGCAGTATGGCGCTTTAAAGTGGCTGGATGTTAAAGCAGTAGAGTTCTAATGCTTCACGCATTGTAATTGCACATGCCATTTCAAACTTTCAAAGTAAGTAGCTATAATCTGCCATGCATAGCACTATGCTTATCTGCTTCGACATTTCATAAGATTGTGAATTCTACATTCCCATGCAATAGGATGTCGTTTCACATTGTCTGCGTGTCAAATGAATAGAGTTCTGCACCATGCAAGGTATTGGCGCATCTCGCTCTAACGTTTCGAATTAAGTAAGCTGTAATCCTCTATGCGTGGCATTATGATTATCTGCTTCAACATTTCTAAAGAATGTAAACTCCAAGATTCCATGCAACTAGATGGCGCTTCACAGTGCCAGCGTGCAAAAGTAATGGTGTTCTAATGTTCCATGTAATACGATGGCAAATCTCATTTCAACGCTTCAAATTAAGTAAGCTGCAATCTTCAATTTATAGTATTATGCCTGTCTTCTTCTACGTTTTAAAAAAATGTGAATTCTACAGTTCTGTGCAACTAGATTGTGCTTCACAGTGTCTGCATGTAAAAGCAATATACTTCTACTGCTCTATACAATGCGATGGGTCATACCACTTCAACGTTTGAAAGTGAGTAAGCTATAATCTTTAAAGCATAGGATTATGCTTGTCCGTTTCTATACTTGAGAAAAATGTGAATTCCATAGTTCCATGCCACGAAATGGCGCTTCATATTGTCTGCGCGTCAAACCAATGGTGTTCTAATTCTCAATGGAATGCGATTGCGCATCCCATTTCAACGTTTCAAAGTAAATAAGCTGTAATCTTCTCTGCATACCACTATGCTTATCTGCTTCTACACTTCATAAAAATATGAATTCTACAGTTCCATGCAACAAAATGGCTCTTCATAGTGCCTGCGACTTAAGAAAGTAATGTTCTAATGTTCCATGCAATGCCACGGCGTATCTCATTCCAACGTATCAAAGTAAGCTGTAATTTTCTATGCAGGCATTATACTTATTCGTGTCTACACATTCTAAGAATGCGAATTTCTATTATGCGAAGCATTAATCTATTATGCATGGCATTATGCTTTTAAGCTTCTACGTTTCAAAAGTGTGTGAATTTCACAGTTTCTAACAACTCGATTGCATAAAGTGATGCTTGAAACAAAGCAGCTCGTTTACATTGAAACGGTGAATTCAGATGCCCCGTCGCTACACATGGAGCATTAAAACTCCATTGCTTAGACACATAGACATTACGAAGCACAATACTGTTTCAACGAACAATAGAGTTCACATTCTTTGGTAGTGTAGAAGCAGATAAGTATAAGGCTGCGCTTAGAAGATTACAGCTTACTTACTTTAAAACGTTAAAATCAGATGCAACACCGCATTGCATGGAGCACTACAACTCTGTTGCTTTGATACGTAAGCACTATGAAGACCAATCCCGACGCATGGAACTGTAGAATTCACTTTCATTAGAAATATTGAAGCAGATAAACATAAAGATATGCATAGAAGATTACAGATTACTTTCTTTGAAACGTTGAAATGTGATGCGCCGTTGAAGTGCATGGAGCATTACAACTCCATTACTCCGACACGCAGATACTATGAAGCGCCATCTCGTTGCATGGAACTGTAAAATCCTCATTCTTCGGCAACGTAGCAGCAGATAAGCATAATGATAAGCATAGAAGATTACAGCTTACTTACTTTGAAATGATGAAATGAAGTGTCGCATTGTGTTTGAGTACGCGTTACGTTGAGACTTATTTTCAATTGATAAGAAAGCGAAGTGCGTAAACCTTCGTCACGAATCTTTTCTTCTCCTTTGCAATGCACGCCCTAATACGTAATATGGATGTAGATAGATACAATTGGAGTTAACACGGTTTCTCAAAAAAACAACAATTATATTTAATTGCAAATGAATTCACAAAGATTAAGTGTTTTTCATATTCTCAGATGTATCTGAATCTGAATTTCTACTAAGTTCTTGAGCGATGAAGTCAGACTGTTTTGTATTAAATTCGTGTAGAAGAGTGGTCAATGGTGTGGCATTAAGATGAGACGTTATTGGTAGAAAATCTGTAGATTTGCTTTTTTTATGGAAGTGGGGCAGACAAGAAGGCGCGAAGCGTGGTACGATGGGTTGTAGGTCGGTTGCGACTGGTAAGAGGGGGCAGAAAATAATTCAATAAAACTGCCAGTTATATGGTATATGCAATTTGAAGGGTCACTACGGAGACTTAATTTTGAAATTTATTATAAGGCGCTATTCTCTTGCTTTACGTGTGTATTGCTGCTGTGTGTCAGTTAGGGTTTTCGCAGGATTTGTGGAATTTGAAGTTTGTTAGCCAGGTGTTTCGTTGAATGAATTATGTCGAGTGAACAGTGATGAAAATGAACGGTTTAATTATTATAGCTTGAATAGTATGTTCATCGCTGGACACAGTTCCCCCGTTGAGAGGCTAGTGAGCATCCAGGTGAATATGTGATGTATTGTGAGGTAAGAGTATGTGGTTGTGTTATGATGTGTCTACTGCAAGCTGGTACTCTTGGTCTGTGGATGAGTTTCATTTTTTTCTAAATTTTTTTTTTTCTAAATTCCGGGCAATCTTCTTCGTCTGTCCGAATCGGCAATGGAACAAGTTTTTTGACTGTTAGATCAAACTTGTTCGAAGGCGTCCTAACGGTGATTGCGCGCTCGATGCCGTCAGAGCCGGGATAGGTTTGGATAATTCGTCCTAGTGGCCATTGCATGGATTGCGTGTTTTCTTGATTAAGGAGGACAATCTTTCCCTCCGTGATTTGATGACTACCCTTCGTCCATTTGCTGCAGCTAGCGAGCTTATTAATATAAATACTCGTAATGTAAATATTCGTGACGTCAACGAGTCCAAAAGTGTTGCCACGTCTTTTGGATCTATTTTTAACTAGAAAAGCGATTGGATTGCGTGTCTTCAAAGTTGTGTTCGTGTATACTCGTGGGAGCATCGGAAATTAGGATATGTCTTGGGGTGAGGACTAACAGGTCTTTGAATCTGAAGAAATTGGAGTGAGTGAGTGAGAATTGAGGATACTTCCGATGTGGCTTATAAGGGTTATGAACTGCTCTACTGTGAATAGCTCAGTTTCTGCAACGCGTGTTAAATGACGCTTATAGGATTTTACTACGGCCTCCCAGAGACCGAAATGTTGTGCGTATGGTGGGATAAAGTGCCAGTTGATCGATTGATTTGATAAAAATGACATGACTCTTTTGTGGTGATCTTCTGAACATAGTAACTCTTTTATCTCTAGAAACTCATTATTTGCTCCGACGAAGTTTCTTTCACTGTCAAAGCATAAATTTATGCATATTCTCTTGCGATGCATATTCTCAGCGATGAAAGTTTCAATCGTAAGATCGTGGACAGTTTCGAAATGAGCGGTCTTTACTGCCAGGCAGACGAAAACATAGACTTATTTTCTTCTACAATTGTGGTATTGCCGATCTTTAGTGAAAAAGGGTCCACAATAATCGACGACTACATTGATGAAGGATCGAGATTGGGTGGCGCGTTCTTTCAGTAGATTGCACATACGGTAATTGACCGTTGGTGGGTTGGCGCGGCAACAACGAATGCAAACCCGTATTGTTTTCTAGACTTGGCATTGGCCATCAATGGGCCAATATTTTCTTCGTGTACTGTATAATGTTACCTGGACTTCAGCGTATAAATGTGTGAGATGTTCGTTTATAATGATGAGAGTAGTTACATGAGTTTTCGGTGGAATTATGGGCTGTTTCTGGGAGAATGGTGGTAGCGAATGTGTCAATCGACCACCTACTCTTAGGATTCCATCTTCGTCAAAAAATCAATCTTGTCAATTTCCTCTTTATTTTGTCGTGCCACTTGTTTCGCAGAAATCGCAATTCGTCGATGATGTGTATACTCTGTGCTGTTCTTAAGATGACCTGTTTGGAGTGTTCGAGTTCAGCTACCGATAGGACTCCATTTTCGATGTGGGACCTTTTCGCTGTTGAACCTGTGAACGTGACGAACCCGTCAGGATGTGTCGCTAATTGTCGATGGTTATTCTTGTTTGTATTTCTGATACCCGACTTGCTACGAATGTTTGTAGCGTGTGTGACGATGTTTTGAGCCAATGTAGAACGATGGTGGAATCCGTCCATAGAACCGTACGATTGCACTCTAGCTGTAAAGCCTGGTGAATCGTGATGAGTAACTTCGTAAGCAGTAGTGCTCCGCACAGTTCGAGTCGTGGAATCGACTGACTCTTTAGGGTTGCCACTTTCGATTTCGCTATGAGGAGTTCTACCTGTATATGTCCTTGCTTATTGACGAATTGTAGGTAGATACAAGCTCCTTAATCTCTCTGTCTCTGGCGTCACAGAATCCATGAATCTCTGTTTTTCCCTTATTGATTATAGTCTTTCGAATTGAACGTTGTTTAGGAGTGGTAGTTGAGCATAGTACATTATCCACTCGGTATGAATGGCCACCGGTAGTGATTCGTCCCAATCCACCTTCAGGCTCAAATCTTTTGGAACAGGATCTTGGCCACGATTATAACTGGACGAAGGGGCCTATTGAGTCGTATATTTTCGTGATTTCAGAACTAATCGAGCGTTTGGTGATGCGCGGTAGGGGTGACGTTGCTTTTACTGCATATCCGATGGAGTCATCTGAGGAAGTCCAAACCACGCCGAAAGTTCTGATGATTGCTCATTGTCGGACCTTTAATCCGACGGTTTGTAGCAGCTCAGATAGTTCTTCTCGCAACGTACTGGTCTCTTCTACGGTTGTTCCAGTGAGCGCGTCATGGATGTAAAAATCACGCCTTAAGATTTTAGATGCATTGGGAAATCTGTGTTATTCGTCATTGGCTAGTTTGCGTCAGGCAATGGATGACCAAGAAAAGTGCAACTGAAAGCACGAAGCTGACCGTGTTTAATTGATATGTTCGAATTTTTCCGGTGGTATTGCATCATAGAATGCGTTGGTATTTGCTATTAGCTAGACGCACTATAAATTGTCTGAACATTTTTTCGATATCGCCCGTGATGACATATTTATGCGTACAGAATCGCATCAATATGTGAATCGGGCCTTCTTGGGTCTTCGGCCCGATATGTACTGTATCGTTGAAAGATACTCCCGTTGTTGTGGCATCGTAGCCGTCAAGTACCACCCTCAACTTGGTCGTTTGGCTACCGATTTTCGTGACCCAATGATGAGGCAATTAATATCCCCCGTTCACGTGTTGGTTGGTTTCGATCTCTGACATGCGACCAAGGACAAGGTATTCTTGTATGACTGCGTAGTACTCCCTTCTTAAAGTTGGATCGCGCTTCAGTTTCCCTGCCAATGCAGTGAATCATTTTAAAGCTCTAGATCTGGATTCACCGAACCGTGGTCCTTTATCGTTGAATGGGAGTACCACAACGTATCTGCCATCCGCGCTTCGCGTGGTATGTAGTCGGTAATGTGTCTTACAGGCTCTCTCCAATTTGGAGAAACGTTGGATTCTGGATACTTACTCAATCTTCCAAAATTGTCGTGGTGATGTCAAGTGGTGGTTTTATGATATAAGTTGCTGTGTTTGGGTTGGGATAAATCTGTAACAACGCTAGGACGGCTCCAGCGCTGAGGAGCAGGCCGACTCTCACTGGACAATAACAAGTTGGATTTTAAAAGATCTGGAAGATGGATGAATGGGTTGATCGAAAATGGACGATGAGATATTTGCGACTATAAAAAAGGTCAGATCTCGTTCATAATTGCTGACTCTTGATTTAAACGTTGCCGTGATGGAGTATTCTGCTATTGTGTACATTATGTTTAGAACACCGATGGGTACGGAACAGCGTTTTCTTGGAATGCCGAGATTCTTCGCGAGGGTTTTTGACATAAAATATATAGTTGCGCACGTGTCGATCAACGTTCGACAGTTGACTGGTTGTTGATCGTGGTCTAAAATGTGAATTTGTGTGGTTACGAATAATTTATTCGTGACTGAATCGACGACAAACGCGTTTTGATGTCCCTCTTTCTTCGGCGCCTCAACGTCATGAAGTCTTTCGGACATTGAAGATTCTCCGTTCGTTATCGGTTCTTGTTCTTCGGGTGAATTGATGGTTAGCGGTTTAGAAGTAGTCTACTGCCGGGTTGTTTACGCTTGGTGATGTATCGTGTGATGTTGCTTGTTAGGTATGCGACAGGAGCCACTGTGGCACAGGCTATATTTGTGTCCCTTGCGCAAGCAGTTTATGCATAGTGAAACCTTTTCGACAGTTGCCTTGCGGTCTTGGACTAAGAGCCCGTGAAACGCTTCACATGCCCAGATGCTGTGTCCTCCGATGCATACTGGACACTTTTGGGTTCTTATGATTGTCCTGTTTGTCCCACTTTCGGTGTAATCGTCACTAGAATGTCCTTGTAACAAGAGCACCTGGTTCTACCTAGTACGTTGATTCGTGTAGTGTGAATGGTCAGATGGTCTTCTTTCGACCCGACTTACGTTTGTGCTTGCTCTTGCGTTGATCTCTGATACACAGTTGGCCCGTTTCTCCAGAAACTCTAGAACAACGTATTAGCACTTATCTTCGTTCGAATGATGGATAGCGGAAGTATGTTCCATTGTGAGATATTTTCTCCGGAATTTTTCAGTGCGCGAAGATGTAGGTGAACGGTGTCGACGAGATTGCCTAGTATTTCTGCAGTGTCCTTTGGCGATTTTGAGATACTCCAGATTGCATTACAATGTTTAGAGGCAGCCCGTCTTATACAATCGAATTTACTTTTCAATAACTCGATCGCGCCATTCTAAGTTGCGTCCGTTGTGCTAAGGGATTCAATGCTGGCAGCGGCCTTTCAGGTTAAGGCCGACCTCAAGTATTGCAATTTTTGTACTGGAGTTAGACTTTCGTTCCGATCGATGATCGATGAGAATACATCATGGAATGATGCCCAATTTCCATATATACGGTCGTATGATGGGAGTAGCATTTCTTGTAATTTAATAGCATATGAGACAGTTGGAAATGGTCGATAATTCGACCGTGTTTTGCCTCGTGACATTCGGCCGACTTCTCTGGATTGGAGATTCGGCGCGAATTATGATGGAGAAGTAATTGTTGTGAATTTCGTAGTGACATGACGTTTCTGTTTCATCTAATTCGTTGAAACCATGTAGGATGTCATCGAATTGCTTCCACGTTTCAGTTAATGCGTAAAGGTAGTAAACGTATGTTCGGCTGTTTTGATGAAGGCAGTGATCTGACCGAATATGTTTATATAATTACATGACTAATAATAATGATATATACTATAAATAATGACCGACTAATTACATGAGGAATGGACTGAGCTTGTTCGAGCGATCGGGCTGACATCGTGGAAGATGAATCAGAAATGAATTGACGAATAAACGAGTTTACCTTTTCGATGTGAGGATGACAGGTATGTTGAGATCTGCCACGATGTCTGGAACCCCTAGGATGTTCGAATTGTTACTGCAAAGAATCTCAAGTTGTCCTGGGGCGTTGGCTTGATCACTGGGTTGATATTTCAGTCGCTGAGTGTTGGTTGAATGACACTATAGTTCGGGCACTCACAACATTGACTTCAACGGTTCTTTTTTATAACTCGCTGTTTACTGGAGTCCAATATTGACTCCGACTTAAAGGACTAAAATGTTTGAGCACGCGTTACCACGAGGCTTATTTTTGTTTGTTAAGCCAACGAAGGGCGTAAAGCTTCGATACGAACCTTTTCGTCACCGTTACCGTGTGCGCCCTAATACGTGATACAGTAATAGGGAAGTAGGTAGATACCATTAGAATTGACACGATTTCTTAATAAGCAACAATTATATTTCACTTAAAATGAAATCATACTGATTGAGTTATTTTCATGTTTTCTGATGTCTATGTTTATAGTGAATTCGTGTGGACAAGTGATGGTACGTTATTGGTGGAAAATTTGCATCTTTTCCGGAAACTGGAAGGAAATAAGAATGAGCGAAAAGGGGGACCAAGGGTTGTAGATCGGTGGCGACACGTGAGAGGAGCAGACAATAAAGGAATAAAACGGCCAGGTATGTAGTATATGCAATTTGAAGGATCACTACGAAGTATCAATTTTGAAAATTATGATAAGACGACATTTGTTACTTTAGGAGATTATTACTGCTATGTGTGAGTTACTGATTTTTCAGGATATGTGAAATTAGGAGTTTGGTAGCAAGATGTTTCGTTGAGTGAATTATGGCAAGTGTCTGAATAAGGATGAATTGATTAATTATTACAGCATGAATCGCATGTTTGTCGTAGGACACATTGCATGCAGCATTAGATCTCTACTGCTGTGACACGTAGACACTATCATACGTCACGCTGGTGCTAGAAACTGTAGAATTCACATTCTTTTGACGAGTAGAAGCGGATAAGCTTAAAGCGCTGCATAGAATATTACAGCTGTCTTACTTTGAAACGCTGAAGTGAGATACGACATAGCATTGCATGGAACATTACAACTCTATTGATTTGAAACGTAGACACTATGAAGGACAAGTCAGGTGCAATGAATTATATAACTTACATTCTCTGGATGTGCAGAAGTAGAAAAGCATAATTCTCTGCATAGAAGATAACAGCTTACTTACCTTGAAACGCTGAAATCTAGATGCCCCATCGCAATGCATGGAGCATTAGAACCCTATTGCATTGATACATAGATACTATGAACCACATCACCATTGCAAGGGAATGTAGAATTCACATTATTTAAAGGCATACATCCATGTGAGCATAATGCGATGCACAGAATAATACAAACTACATACTTTGAAACGTTGAAAACAGTTGTGCCATCGCATAGCATGAAGCAGTAGAACCTTATTGCTTGGAGACGTAGACAATATAAAGCACCATCCCGTTGCATGGAACTGTAGATTTCAAATCTTTTTGCAGTGTATAGGCAGATAAGGATCATGCCATGCATAGATTATTACAAGTTACTTACTTTGGAAATTTGAAATTAGATGCTTTTTCGCACTGCATGGAGCCAAAATGATCAAGCGTTACAGGCTGCTCGATCCCGTACAATAATACTCAATATATATAGTATGTATAATAATCAAACGCTATACTTCAAAGTACGCTACGTTGCTCCGGTCAGAAAATGGTCGCGGGAATTACGCAATAACGTAACGATCAACCGTGGATTACCACTCGCTTAACGATATAAAACGCAGTACAAGGTAAGAAAGAAAAATGCAGTTGGAAAATGGGACGCTTTAGCGTATAAGCACTCGCGCTCTCCTTTCCAGATGATCCTGGCTCCTTATGGCGGCCCACGTTCTCTATCTCTTTTCCTCTACAAAATCGCTTGCTTATAGAATTCGATTGGTTGCTCGCTAGTTCGCTCGCTAGTTCACTCGCTAATTAAATTGCCTGCAGTCCTTGGGCTTCCCGAATCCTCCTTGGGGTTCCCTGGTGGGGTCCCATGGGGCTTCATGGTTTCCAGCAACGGGATAGCGCTTCTCATTTTATCATTCCAAAATAATTAAGTTGCAATCTTCTATGCATCGCATTATACTTTGCTGCTTCTGCTATTCAAAAGAATGTACTTTTTACAGCTCTGTGCACTGGAATGCAGCTTCATAGTGTCTCCATGTCAAAGCAATAGAGTTCTCATTCTACATGCAACACAATTGCCCACGTCATTTCAACGTATCAAGATAAGTTGTGATGTTCTATGCAATGCGTTGTACTTATCTATTACCACGTTGCAGACGAATCTAAATTCTGCGCTTCCTCGCAACGGAATAGCGGTTCATAATGTCTACCTGCCAACGCAGGCTCGCACCTCACTTCCACGTTTCAAGGTAAGTAAGCTGTATTCTTGTATGCATAGCATTATGGCTGTCTGCTTCTACGCTTTAAAAGAATATGAATTCTACTGCTCTATGCAACTAGTTGGTGCTTCATAGTATCTGCGTACAAAATCAATAGACTTCTACTGCTCCATGCATTAAAATGACACATCTTATTTGCAAGTTTCAAAGTAAAATAGATAATATCATAATATGAAATTAGTATAGCATAAGATGCGCCATCGCATAACATGGAACAGTAGAAGTCTATTGCTTTTACACGTACACGCTACGAAGTACCAACTAGTTGCATAGAACTGTAGAATTCACATTCTTTTAAAGCATAGAAGCAGACAGGCATAATGCTATGCATAGAAAATTACAGCTTACTTACTTTGAAACGTGCAGATGAGGTGCGATATCGCATTGCATGGAGAATTAGAATTCCACTCCTTTGGCACGCTGACACTATGAAGCGCCAACCCTTTGCATGGTACTGTAGAATTTACATTCTCCACAAGTGTAGAAGCAGATAAGCATTATGCTATGTATAGAAGATTACAGCTTACATACCTTGAAACGTTGAAATGAGATGCGATATCGCATTGCATGGAGAATTAGAATTCCACTCCTTTGGCACGCTGACACTATGAAGCGCCAACCCTTTGCATGGTACTGTAGAATTTACATTCTCCACAAGTGTAGAAGCAGATAAGCATTATGCTATGTATAGAAGATTACAGCTTACATACCTTGAAACGTTGAAATGAGATGCGATATCGCATTGCATGGAGCAGTAGAAGTCTATTGATGTAGCACGCAGACACAATGCTGCGCCATCCCGTTGCTCGTCATTGTAGAATTCACATTATTTTGAGGTGTGAAAGTAAACGAGCATACTGCTATTCTTATTAAATTACAGCTTACTTACTTGAATACGTAGAAACTAGATACGCTATTGCATGACATGAAGAATTAGAGCTCTACTGTTTTGACACGCAGACAATATGAAGCGCCAGCGGCTTTCTGAGTCTATTACTTGAGCACCGGCTTCGCGCAAACGCGGGTTTCTAAGTCTGACGATTGAGCACTGATCCTAGGATGATGTGCAATTTTTTGGATTTACTTGCCATGGTTATGTCAATCTTCATTTTTTATACTCAAAACATAAAACTTATGCGATAGTTTAGAAACAATCAAGGCAAGAATTATTCTCGAACAGTGTATCCTATTGTCATTTTCTGTTTCGTTCGCTTACGCCTTTAATATACCAGTATAGTAAATTTTATTATTTTGTAACTTTTTACCCACATAATATAGTGATATTATTGATGAGTATATTGCTGACTTCATGTCAAATTATTCGGTACATTCAGAAGATTCTTATATAAAAGTCGAGGACTGCGATAGTTATGTGGGTTCAAGAAGAAGATCAAGAGCCATTCCACTACAGCATTCAAGTGATTCCGATGATTCCAGTGAGTATGAAATGTTCACAGAATTGCATAGTTACAGTGAAGTGTGGTCAGATGTCGATAGAATTCTTGCCACATCAGATTTTACAGGTGAGACCGTCCCAAAGATTTTTCCTACTGATAAGAAAAGCGTAAAAGAAATCGCCGAATTGTTTATTGGAAATTATTTGTTTTAATTAATGATCAATGAATCCAGTATGTATTACCAGCAATATAAGGACAAGAGTGAGAGGAAGAAAATATCAGAGTGACGTGATATTACTCTAGCCGAGGTAAAAGAATTTCTTGGTATAATTATGGTGATGGGCCAGGTAAAGAAAGATGTAAAAGATGATTACTGGTGCTCCGAATTCTACACGAGAACACCATCGTTCTCCACTATAATGCCACGTAATAGATTTCGCCAGATTTGTAGGAAGTGGCATTTTTCAAATAATCAAACAATAACCGGTTCTAATAAGCTCTTTAAGATTGAGTCCATTCTAAGCTATTTAGTAGATAAATTTAAATCTGTATATACGTCTAGGAAAGAACTTTCGTTTGATGAATCCATTATTCCATGGCGTGGAAAATTGTCTATAAAAACATACAATCCGGCAAAAATAACAACGTACGGCCTACTTTGCCGTATGCTATGCGAAGCTAGAACCAGATATGTTTCCAATATAGAAATGCACTGTGCGGGAGGCAAAAAATTGGACCCGACAATTATGTCATTACTTGATAAAAATATATGTTGGAAACACCACTTATACATGGACATCTATTGTAATAGCATTAAAACTGCAGAATTGCTCATAACAAATGGTACACGAATTTGTGGTACAATTAGTCCAAATAGGGGTGTTCCTGAGTCTTTATATATTATTATATACACAGGAAAACTAAACAAGAAATTACGAAACTTTATTCCGTCATAGAATATAATAAATGTATGATGGGTGCAGATTTGGCAGATCATTATTTATCATATTATTCCATCATGAGAAAAACGGTGAAGTGGACAAAGAAGAGAGTCTTGTTTTTTTTAAATTGCGCACTGTTTATTGCACTTAGATTACGTATTGAATTGAATGGCAACATTATAAAATATAAACAATTTTTACATACTGATGGACGTTCTTGGATCGAGGAAAGCGCAAATTTACAAGATGTACTAACTGATACCTCTATTACTACGCCTTCTAATAATTCAAGTACTTCTGTACATATTCCTACACCTCGCACACCAATATTTGATAGCCTCAGAGACTTCCGGATCATATGAAGAATAATAAAGTTACCAGAATTCTTGGACCAGGGAAAAAAAATTGAATTGTAAGACGTCCTTTAATGTTTGCTCTGCTGGTAAAAATAGAAACGAGAGCAGCTTTATGTGTGCTGAATGCATAGTACCTTTACATCTTGGACAGTGTTTCCAGAAATACCACACATGCTTCAAGTATTAACACATTTGCCTTCTGTTTACGTTATATATATATGAAATAATCGACCATGAAATAAGAAACTGTATTTTTCTCTGTTAATATAAATTTAAAATTTCGATATTCTTTTTCTAATTACCGTTAAATTGTATATGATGAATATGCAAATAAAATGTTCTATTTAACGACAATATATAACGTTTTAAATATTTTATTTCGCTATTCAGTGACCTGAAACAAACGAATATGGCCGGCGGGGAACTGGGATTAAAGATGCCAATACGTTGCAGGCTCTCAGGCTTTAAATGTCTCTTAGGTCGCCGGTTATCAATGCGTTAGGCATAATGATATGCATAAAAGATTACAGCTTACATTCTTTGAATCGTTGGAATGATATGCATCATCCCATTGTATGGAACTGTAACATACACACTCCTTTAATGTGTAGAAGCAGATAAGCATATTGCTATGCATAGTAAAATACAGCTTACTTACTTTGATACAATGAAATGAGATGCGCCATCGCACTGCATGGAACATTAGAAATCTATTGCATTGATACTCAGACGCTATAGAGCGCCATCCGGTTGTATGGAACTCCATAGTGCATATTCTTTGGAGGACTTGAAGGAGCTAAGCATAGTTCTATGCATACAGGATTACTCCTACCACATACCAGTACACTACACTGATTGCTTTGAATGGCTGAAATGAGATGTGCCACCGTATTACATGGAGTACATTAGAACTCCGTTGCTTTGATACGTAGACAATATGAAGATCCATCACGTTGTATGGAAATGTAGAATTCACATTTTTTTAAATTGTAGAAGGACGCAAGCATAATGCTATGCCTGTATGATTGCAGCTTACTTGCTATGAAACGTTGAAATTGGATGCACCGTCGCTGCTGCGTGGGGCTGTGGAATTCACATTCTTTTGAAGTGAACAACCAGATAAGCACAGCGCTACGCATAAAAGATTACAAGTTACTGACTTTGAAACGTTGAAATGACGTGCGCAATCGCATTGCATGGGGTAATAGAACTTTGTTTTGATACGTAGACACTGAAGCCCTATTCCGATGGATTGAACTGTATAATTTGCATTCTAATGACGTGTGGAAGCAGATAAGCGTAATGATATGCAAAGAGTATTATAGGTTACTTACTTTGAAACGTTGAAATGAGAAACGCTATCGCACTGCATTGAGCACTAGGAGTCTGTTGTTTTGGCACGCAGACACTATGAAACGCGATCGCTTTGCAACAAATATTCGTAATGTGATTCTTCTGAGGAGGAGTAGCAGACGAGCATAATGCATTGCATAGGGCATTACTACTTACTTGCTTTGAAACTTTGGAATGAAATGTGTCATCGCGATACATGAAGCATTAGAACTCTATTAAATCCATACTTATGAATCCTATGAATCCTACAGTTGCATGCAATGTTATGGTGTTTCATAGAGTCTGCGTCCCAATGCATGAGAGTTCTAGTGCTTCATGCAACGCAACAGCCCATCTCTTTTCGACGATTCAAGGTAAGTTATTTGTAATGTTCTGCGCTTTTTATTATGCTTATCTGCTTCTGCTTTTGAAAACAGTCTGAGTTCTACAAATTCATGCAACGCGATAGCGCTTCTAAGTGTAACCCTTGGCCTCAGTCAACCTGCCGCGCTCGCCTGCGGAACCGGCCTGCACGCGCTCACACGTAACAAATACCTCTGTGTCACTCGAACCGACCAGTATCCATGGCTTGTTCACACCAGGCATCGATGTTTCACTCTCACCGACGGGCACTACTGTCTCAATCGTACTAATGAGTATATCTGCCTCGCTCGCACCAAAAACGAGCACCCTTGTCTACCTCGAACGGGGGATTCCGACCTGCTGAAAGGCGCAGCCACAACCCATCACCTCAATGGGATCCCTTCCAATTCAGGGAGCCGACTTTACCTCAACCTGTATTCTAGTTTTAAGTTTCTTACATATATATATATATATGAGACATGAGACATGATGTTAATGCTATTATAAGTCATTTGACCTTCTCCAGCTCTTTACTGTATTCCTGTCCAAATTCAACAAACGCGACTCGGTTGCCTCTTCACGTTTGTTTTAACAACTTGTTGTTTATACCGCTACCCTTTCCTTCGATTATTTTCAGTGTTCGCTTTATGTACTCCTTCATTCTTCTCCGATCGCCTAACGGGTATATGTCCCTTCGTTGGAGCATTATACTCACATTTGTATATTATACTTCGAAAACTTTCTTCAGAGTTTCTTTACCTCGTTCTCTATGCCTGTTTTTTTTTTTGTTAAATTCTAAGATTATATCTCCCGCTCTCGATTTCCCTGCGTCATCTTTTCGGATTTCTGTCGTTTTTTCTGCTTCTCCTCATCTCATTGCCTGTCCTCGAATGCTTCCTGCTCGTTTAATTGCTTCATTTTTTCTGTACCGTTCGCCACTAGTTCCATCAGGTGTTCGATGTCAGATTTTTTTATGTGCCTGATCATTTCCATTAACATTTTTTAATATGTCATTAGCTTCGCCATATCTTCGCTCAGAATATTTATCATTACGTCTGATGTGTGACTGCCTATTCGTCTATTTAAAAATGTAGGCGTTATTCTTATCGGTAGTTTTCCCATTATCCTGCTCTTTTTTTTTGGTTCCCTTACTACAGCTCCTGATACTTCTCTTTCCGTGTCTGTGCTTCCTTCCAAAGCTTTCTTTTTCTCCTTTATATACGCTTATTGTATTCTTTTCTATTTCCTTATTCTTTAACCTTCTGCCAGGATCCAATGGGGCTGATTCCGAATCGCGAGCCAGTAGCACATCTCAGCAGCATATGCAAGCAGCCTCACTCACGCCGACGTTGGGTGCAGCAGTCCCTCCGTCATCCTTCTGTCTGCCCTGATGCGGGCGAAGAACTCCTAGGGCCACGCGACTCGCGACCAGCATCTATCTTATACTCTAACCGATTCGTTTTCCATTAAGATTGACGCGATCAGTGATATTGATTCGTTCAATCTAAATTAATATTTTCTTTCTAAGTTTCTTGATTTTTTTACTTTCACGATATCGCCTATTTCGTTGTACCTTGCCCTTACGGCATGGTATATAATCTGTTGTTTGATATTTCTAGGATTTCCTCTTAATAAATGCAATGTTTACACAGAATCTCTTTTCCCTTCTCTTTAGTAACGTTGTTGTTATTTTATGCTCTCTACACTCCACATTTCATCCCTGCACCATCCCAGAACCGGTGTTATACAATTACTTCAGAATGGCGCCCCGGCCTTGCTACCGTCAGATCAAATGTTCTCCCTTGCATTCGTTGATTTATATATGTCATATATTGGAGAATATTTCCTCTTATTCTTTGTATTTTCCGAACTACGTTTAATTAGGTGTATATGCCATACGATTTCCATACGATTTTTTAGTAAAGTTTCATTCTTTTCCGACTGTTCGTTTTCATTTAGCCGAAGGCGCTCTTAGATTTGGTACGGAGTAATTACATTACGTTACATTACATTACGTAAATGAATGTTCAATAGAAGCGGATCTCTGCTAGCTAAAACGCGATATCGCATTTCATATCAATAGATCGAAGTATGAAAGTAGAGTTTAATGCTCTATACATCGCATTATGCTTATATGGTTTTACGCTTCAATAGAATGTAACTCCTACACTTCCTTGCAAAGGGATTGCGTGATCAGATATCTACTTTTCGAAGCAATAGGGTTCTATTGCCTCATACAACGCGATGTCGCACCTCATTTCAATGCTCCATGATGATGAAACGTTCAATGCAAAGCGTTACTTTTATCTCGTCTATACGTCAAAAGAAAATAAATCCCACACTTGCTTGCTACGCAATAGCGTTTCTAGATTTCTATGTATCGAAGCAATAGAGTTCTAATGCTTCATAAAACGCTATATCGAATTTCGTATCAACGTATTCTACATTTCCATGCAACAGGGAGGGTCTACAAAGTGTCTACGTGTCAAAGCATTGGAGTTCTAATGCTCTATGCAATGCAATGACACATCTCATTCCAGCGTTTCAATGTAAGTAAAATGCAATCCTCTATGCATAGCACCATGCTTATCTGATATTATACTTCATTAGAATGTATAGTCCACAGTTCCATGCAACAGGATTGCGCTTTAATGGGTCTGTGTGTCAATACAAGAGAGTTCCAATGCTGCATGCAATGTAATGGCGCAACCACTTTCAGCGTTTCATAGCAAGTAAGCTGTATTCTTCTATGCGTACCATTATGCCTGTGTGATTCTGCATTTCAAAACAATGTGGATTCTACTTATCCATGCAACGCGATAACGGTTTATATTTTGTGTGTGTCAAGGCAATGCAGTTTTATTGCTACATGCAATGCGATCGCACATCTTACTTCAACGTTTCAAATTAAGAGTGCTGTAATCTTCTATTCATAGCAATGTGCTTATCTGCTTCTACATTTCTAAAGATTGTGAAATCTGCAGTTCCATGCAAAGGGTTAGCGCTTCGCAGTGTCTACGTCACAGGGCAATAACGTCCTCTCTCCCGTTGCAAGGAACTGTATAATTTACATCCCTTTGAAGTGTAGAAGCAGATAAGCGTAATACGATGCATGGAACGTTTCTGCTCACTTACTTTGTAACGTTGAGATGCGCCATCGCATTGCATGGTGCATTTTAACTTTATTGCTCTGAAACGTAGACACTATGAAGGGTCATTCCATTGCAGGGAACTGTAGCATTCACATTATTCCGAAGTGTAGAAGCAGGTAATCATAATGCGATGCATAGAACATTACATCATACTTGCTTTGAAGCGTGAAACTGAGAAGCTCCATCTTGTAGCACAGAATATTTTTTCAGTCACTCAGATGCGACATCCCTTTTCGTGGAACTTTAGGAATTAATTTGAAACGTAGGACTGTGAAACTGCATCGCATTGCATAGAGATTTAGAAAGTGCTTACTGTGAAACGTAGAAATGAGAAGCGCCATCATGTTGCATAGAACTTTGCATCTTACGTACTCTGAATCGTATATAATGACAGGGACCATCACTTTACATAAATATATAGAACACACATAGCTTTAGCTGTTGAACTGAGAATTTTAGAACTTCCTTTGAAACGTTAGTAGTGAGGAGCCCCATCGGATTTCATAGAACTTCAGAACTTACTTGCTATGAATTGTAGGCAGATAAGCGCACTCGCGTAGCTTAGAACTTTAGAACTTGCTTACGTCAACAAAGATTTCTATTGGCTTCGTCCGTTCTTTTAGAAGAGCATTTGATAAACCACTTACTTTTCACGTTTGCAATTTTTTTAAATGTATGCGAGGTGTAATCGTGTAAGTTTTAATATGATTACTTAGTGTTGATTATTATTTAGTAACTCGGTTATAAACGTGTCTGAATAAGATTTAATTCATATGTTTATAAGCCTGAAATTTATGCAGTTATTTGTTAGTCACTTATTGCTCAAACGACAAAGATTCTGACCACTTCAAAATGGTTGACTTGCATCAATTTTTTTAAAAATTAAATACTGTCCAACTGCTTGCATTAAAAACTGTACTTAAAGTTTTCAAAATATTTTACCTCTTATAGATGTATTCTGGAATTGAAAGTGATTGTTTGATTTTTCTAAATTCTGTTTAGTACATCCTTACATTGGAATGTTCAAGTATTTTTCATATTCGTAATTATTGAAAATGTTTTGCTTGGTTCTTTAATTTAATATTTAGAATTTCCTGAGAAATATTTTTTATCGTAATGAACTATATAATTGCAGGTATAATTCTATATGAAATAATAATAACAGAGAGGTATGTACCCATTCTTGTAGTTTTGTAAAGAGTATTTAATCTTACTATATAAAATGGAACATTGAGATTTGTTTACAATCTAATGGAACTTAATTACATTTTGATTCAAATTCACAGTGATAACCTTCCACAGTTCAACAATTTTGTGAGCTGTCCTCAGTACTTATAAAATGGACGACAAATGAACAGACTAACCAAACGTAATAAAACCGATTTTTAGAAAGGGATGATGGCAGTAGTAGTTCGTTCAGCGCCAGGTGATAAGCATATACAATAAGCAAAGCAACGTAAACGAATTTAAAATGTTCAAGATTATATAAATTAAACTATTACACTTTTATAATCCATGTAGCGTTTCTGCTCTTTGTAACTTACACAGAGTCATAAGAATGTAACATAATGTAAAGAAGTTTGGAAACAAAGAAAGCAGGCCTCAATCTCAGATAAAGGAACCTCGGATCTGTTGTGTATTGTGGCGTGCTGTGTTAAGGGATATGTCATTCAGTTTTAATTATCTAAACGAGAACAATTCAAATAAATCTGGAGACGACACATTGGAAGAAAAATTCTTCCAGTGAAAAATGCTGTATGCAGTGCAATAGCAGCTTTACATCCCCTTAATATTCTACAGAAAATCTTATGCCATTTTACCCGATTTAATAGAATCGAAACTAGGAAACCTATTATGTGTATTTCTGCAACTGCTACGATATACACACGTGCGCGCGCTCATACAGACACGCGCGCGCACACACACCCACACACACGGACATACGAAATCCATCAAGATTAAAGATACTGTGTATGTATTGGAGGATGCGTACAGTAAGAAAGGACTATTACATGGATAAATTGTACAATTCCATTTGTGATTGATAATTAGATTATAAACAATTGTATGTGTGTATAATAACAAAGTACTCTATATCTTTGCTCATTGCTTCCAAAGAAAATATTAAATATGAATAACTATGTTTATTTTATTATAAACGTATGAGTAAAGTTCGATCTACGTAAATAAATATTTTCAAACGTAATTTATTTAATTGTTATCATTTAGCGTTACAAAATATATTACAAAAATATATAAAAATATATTTTACTTTGGTTTTTTTAATATTTTAAATATTTTATATTATCATATTAAACTTTTACAAAAAGTAACAAAATTTTTATAAGTAGGAATAATTTTTCCTTAATTAGTTAATATGTTGGTTCTTTTTAAGAAGACGGTATTTAATTTTTCAAAGTAAGTTGCGACTTTAAATTGACCATTAATTTCTCTAATTTCATTGCTTTTCGTGGATCATCGCTAATTTTCAACTTTCCCATTACGGCATTGTCGATGCAAGTTTTAATTCTCCGAAAGATATATAATATTATGTCATTAGTCAAATTATTTTGCATTTCTAATTAATTTGAACGTAAAAAATATATATTTTTATGAGAGAGCATTGCGAGAAAATTTGAAGAATCCATTATTAATGTTTGTACCTAGTGGTTGACTAGGTTTTCCTCTCCCTGCCGCACCTTTTTACCATTTTTAAGATCCAAAAACCTTGTACCAGCTTCGTTACTATTAAAATTTACGAAATTTACGTCTCGTAAATTTTTGCAAAAGTGATATTAAATTAACTCTTGAATTATGGTTGCTTGGGCAATTAATCAGACTGATCTATGATGTGCTGTAATGTACGAGGACTAATAAATGTTTTTTAACATAATGAACAATATAGTATTTGAGCTTACAGTTTTGTTAACGAACTCGCTGGTTAAATTAGTTTGGATGACAATTAATATTTGCATGATCTTTTGCTTTGATTTATCTGTACCATTTGTTCGTTCCTTTCAATTGTCGTATATAATTATCTAAATATATATGTTCCAAATTCTCCTCTAGGAAGGAATCAGGCAACAATTTATCTTATCAATAATATTTATATTCTGTAAAATAAATTGATTTGTTTACTAAAATATAAATTATACATTCATATATTAATTGTAAACCTTTAGTTAATTATTCACACTTGGATTACACGCATAACGGATAAAGTCAAACATTCATTCAGTTTTTTAATATTGCCTCATCGAAAAAAAGACTGATTAGTAACAGATTTATTGTCTTTGCAAAATAAAAGCGTACATTACATCTCCCATTATTTTCAGCTCCCCATTATAATTTTGTGATTCTGAACCAAGTAACATCTCTGTCACAACCATATGTATACCTGAAACAATGCGTGCGTTAGGCAATCTTAAATTGAGAGAATTATTTTTCTTAACAATGAATTTAGAAATATATATAATTTACTACAGTCTTTGACAAGACTGCATTTACAGCAATACCATCATTTTCATATTTATCGGCCCTTCCAAGAGCACACATTAACATTCCAAACTTGGATATTATATAATCGACACGAGTTTGAAACCGTATTCGTTTAATTTTTATACTTAGTTGTGGGCTGATATTTATTATATGAAGATTTGTGCCTTTCTTTGAATATGGTAAGCATACCTTGGACCTGAAAATAAGTACAGTGTCATATTAGTGAAATTTATTTCTACAACTAAAACAGAACTTTTATACTTACGCTAGAAATGTTCCTCTAGAATTGATATTATTCACGGGATCATACTTTTTCATACCTATGGATTCTATGCCTGGTTAACGTAATAGTACTACCATTATAAATCCTTTCAGCACTGAGTTGTGTGGCAAGTGGTTTTGTGAGAACCCATATGTGGAGTTCGTTGTTGTTAGACCGGTGGAGTCATCTCTGTGAAAACTGCTCAAGCTGTTCGCAATTCTGTTTCAGCAATGATCGGAGAGATGAGGAAACGAGTCAATACATGCCTACGGATAGGTGTTCCCATTAAGAATAACTTATAACTTACCGATGGATGGTGCTGCTGGCGGTCGGTTTATCACAATCGACAGACGGCTGGTGCTGCTTGTGCTCAATAATCCATAAATTATCGACGACTGGTGTTACCAAAAACCGATATCGCATGCTTTCTTACACAGCTGGTGCAACCAATAGTGAGTAACTCAAGACTTATCAACGACTGGTGTTGCCTGTGGTCGGTAACTCACGATATATCGACAGTAAGTGATGCCTGCGGTCAATAACTCATGATATAACGACAGCTGGTATTGCCAATAATCGGTAATTCAAGAACTATCGACGGATGGCATTGCCAGCTATCGGTAATCCATATCTTACTTGGGTTAACTTAATCTAACATCATCTTAACTTAATTTAAACCAAGCTAACCTCAGTTACACTTAGTCTGACTTAACCTACCTTCACTCAAATCTAACTCAACCTAACACAACCTAACTTTATTTCCTTTAAACAAAAACTAATCAAGCCTACGCTTCCCTAAACCTTTTTTTTAACGTGGGGAAATCCTCATGGATCCCTCGGAGCTAGGGAACACCGGGTGTATGCCCTTACCGGCTAGAACCCCACCGTGACCGTCCTCAGCGCAGCTGGGAGGAGGCCGGCAACTGTGGACGAACACGCCCGGCCTCCCCCCCAACCGCCTTCCCACGGGCGCCGAGATCCACTGTGGTGGCTTAGAAGACTCCACTCCCAGAGGGGAGTGTGGTCGTCGAGACACATTCCCCCGTCAGAGGAATGAGTGGTGGCTGGGTCAAACAATCATTACTCCCGTCCCGGGGAATGCGTGCAATGGTCCTTACGTTTCCCCCAACGTACCGACCGCGCCCACCGGACAACACCTGTGCAGATACGCGGGGTACGACCGCCAAAGGTAGTCCACCCCACACGGTTGTTGTCGACACTTCAGGCCAGGCGTGACCCGGACGGACTGGGAGCCCCGGATGCTTCAGACCCGACAAACACAAAGTCGTGGTCCTTGGGGCGTAATCGTCACCATCGTGACCCGTAGGTGCGGCAGAGGTGGCGATATCCTTCCCCCAAAGGGTTCTAAGCAGTAACTCCCACCCTAAGGTGGCAGGGGCTAGGACGTCGACCCCGTAGGCGACGTAGAATAGGTCGGGATTGCTCGCTAACACGCTCGGCGGCCTCCTTCGCTACTATGACCGTCTGGCAAAAGGAGACCATGGAGCACCAGACAGGGTGCTCGGCAACGAGAGGATCAGACCCACCTCCACCGCTAATGCCCAACGCGGCAAACCCAGGCAGGACACTCCAGGAAAGTGTGCCAGGCCGAGTTCTCCGCGGCGCCACAATGGTGGTACCGCGCGTTCGCCTCGCGTCCGATTCGGCACAGGTACCGACCAAAAAATCCATGGCCGGTCAGCACCTGTGTGGTCTGGATCGTAAGTCGTCCAGTGCTGCGACCTATCCATCTATCTAAGATGGGCAGGATCGCCACGACGGTCCAGTGTTCGCTGCAACGGGACAGTTCGTCCCACCACCTTGACATGGTGGACCACCGGTCCTGGAGCCTAAGCTCGTCCGGACTTGGCATCTCCCCTGGCGGGCTGGAGATCTGACCAAGAAGAAGAGGCCTATAAAGACAGGTCCCGCCAGGGTGGTGGCCGCCTCAAAGGACACCATACGGTACTCCCTAATGACGCGTATGGTCGCGTCATTACTACATTACTTCACTCACTTCGGAAAAGCGTGATGCTTTTCCGTCTTGCCATCAGTGTGTGGGGCAATACAGGGACAACGTACAGTGCCACGCTTTTCATAACGCCACAATAGAAGCGGCGCACCCGCTTGCCCGGCTGGGCATGATGCGATTCAAATGAGTTGTGAGTTTGCCCAACCCGACGGCCAGACGAACGAATTGTGGGACGAAGCTCCAGGAGATGTTCAGGTATACACCTAGATATTTGATGTCTTGGGCTACTTAGACGTCGGACGAACCGATTCTCAGCAGACACGGTGCCGGTGCATCCTTCATACGAAGGCGAAGACAGATGATTTCCGTTTTTTAAGGGGATAACTCCAACCCCAAGCACCGAATTCGTGAGGCGATGGCCGCAATGGCGGCTTCCGCTCGACGGATGATCCGTGTCGTACCACAAGTTCCACCTCCAACTCCTGTGACCATACAACGTGGACGTTGAATTGAGCCGGCGCCAACACCTCCCTAGACGGAAACAAAGTGCCGACGACCCGCTCCAGGAATGAAGGGTCCATCGTCTTCGCGAGTGAAGGCGCTCATGGTTTTAACTTGTGCATTACAAGTTTATAGGGGCGCCGCTATGGATCCTCACGGAGCATGGACAGGAGTCCATCTGAAGCCTAAGCCTTGGCACTCCTGACGGTCAGCTGCAGCTGCTTTGTGTGCTCACGATAGTCAGCGTACAGCTGTGCCGTTCTAGCCGCGATGTTTTTACGTTGACGCCTCTTCCTGGTGTACTGGCGCCGAGCGGCGCCACAATTTGTTTGGAGCCGCTGTATGTCGTCGCTCCATCAGTACACCGCGCGGCGGGACGGATTGGCTTGGACACATGGCATCGCCACGCCGCAGACGAATGTCATTACGTCCGAGAACCAATCCGTCTGCGCATTGACATCTACTGGCTCAGCAGGAATACCCGGCCAGGCCGCTGCTAGAACGGCCGCCATCAGAGCGTCCACATCCATGCCATTCAAGGCCCACCTTCTCCGGTGGTGGGCTGATGGGCAGGTCAGGGATGGCGTGGAGACTTCTATGTGAATGTACGCATGACTTGAGAGAGTCTCCACGTCGTTGACTCTCCAACCCGACACACGGCGCGTGCCCAGGGCATTTGCGAAAGAAAGATCCACAATGCTTTCGCCCTGGTACCGCACGCACGTACTGGCCGAACCCTGGTTTAACAACCTAAGACCCAGGCCAGGTACCTCGTCCACCAGTGATCCCTCTGGTCCATCCTCTGTGAGTGCCATGTAGCTGCGTAAGCATTGAAGGCCCCGAGGATAAATACTGTACGAGCTGCGTACAAGGAAACGATGATCTGCAGCTCGTCCAGTAGAATGTCAAAGCGACTGAGAGACCAGCTCGGTGACGCATAAATGCCCACCACCAAACAAACCGCCCAGTTGACCGCCATGAAACCGTGGACGCGTGCAACAGGCGCGATCGGCCATATCCGCGATGAGACCGACTGGGCGATCACCACGGAGTCGTCCAAGTCACCAGTCCAGGGTGGGCGCTGGAGAACTCGGTACGGTTCCGTGACTACCATCAACTCAACCATGTCACCGCAAAGACCCAGAACCATTAGGTCCTGTGGCAATCCGTCCGGCGATGGTATTGTTGAGGTTGGTCTGGATAATCTGGCCGCGGGTAGGTGGGAACGATATGCCGTGTACTACACGAGATCGGGTGTAGTTGCCCGCTCAACCTCATCTTCAGTGTCCATCCGACGGCCAGAATATCCCACGGTGGTGGGTGATGCCGATGCACCAGCACCTTGATGGACACAGGTTACTTGTTTCCCTCTGTCAATCCTCCCTCCTTCTGCGCGCCGGCGACGGCTGCGCTCCTTGCTGTTACGGCGGGTCTTAGGCGAGAAACAAGACTTGCCCCCCGCTCGAAGGTTCGCGGATCGCCCTGCCTCCTTGTAGTCGAAGCTTCACGGCGCGGCCGCGGAACAAAGGCCCGCCTGGTGGACGGACTCGCCGCACCTGTAGCACAGGTGCGACCAGTCCACCTATGCAGTGCACCGCTACTGGACATGCCCAAGAGCCCTGCAGTAGTAGCACTGCTCCGTGCAGGCATTCAATATCACCACCCGGGCGTGATACCACCCCAGCCGGCTGCTGTCGGCAGTGAATACTTTCTTGGCCACCGCCCGGGACCAACTATCACTGCCTCCAAAGAGTGCCGAGTCCTCTAGATGAAGACCGGCTTAATCCGGTCTTCAACTCCTCCACCCGGCACTCTCCGATGCCGGTAATAGCCTCGGCCACTTCAGTTGTGGTGACCGACTCGTCCAGGCCGAGCACGCGGAGATCCACCTTCTTGCTCGTCCTGGATACTGTGACGCTGTCGCCGGCCAAAGCCTCGCGCAACTTATCAGCCTTGGCTTCTTTCTGCGGATCGGCACTTTCAAGAAGGAGCCCGCTGGTCCGTGCCTTCTTTGGGCGGACACTTTTCACCCCAACGTCGGCCAGTTTCACCCTCAGCCTGGTAGCAGTCATAACGTTCCTATACGTGGACTTGCTGCCAGGCTGGAGGGTCAGTGCTACCGCCACTGTACGCGGCAGCCGACCCAACTCCGGCCTATCTTTCGCCTCCTTTTTTGTGGGCCTTCGGCGGTGGAGCAGGGGCCGATTGGGCCTTCTTGGCCGCTCTTGCGGCGTCTGCGTCCTTTGCAATACTAGATAAAGTTGATGGGGCTCATGCCGCTGCAGCCACGCACTTCATTTCCTGGCCCGCCATCGCCAGCCGTCTTAATGCACCAGATGGAGCACTTTTGACTTCAGAAGATGGTGGGGAAGTGCTCGGCTGCTTGGCTTTCAAGGGCATGGCGTCCCTATTCTTTGCAGGAGAGATCTCTTTAAGGATTTTCTCCATTTTGGTGTTGATCAGGTCCGCTACCTAATTGAGTAGTGCGGACCCTGTCTCGTACTCGGGTGTCGAGAGACCATTGCCTGGGGACAGAGTCCGCACTTCCTTCAAGGGCGAGGCTGAAGATAGCCTTGCGTGGCTCGCGAGCTCCAGGTCCGCCAACATTATTCTTGGCGGGCCTGAAGATCGCCTGTCCAATGCACTGAGTCTGCCTTGCAGGCGCTTACTTTTCGCCTGCAAGGCCTCTAACGGCGCATTTAGCTCAGCAATGTTTTCATCCGACGGTGGTGCAGCCGGACGTGTCACCCTCTTTGCCAATTCGATGGTGGCAGCCCTCAAGCACCTGACACCAGCCCTTAGATCCGTTTGAATGGTCCTCTTGAGGCTTATTCCTTGCCTCCAGACGGAAGTCCTCCATTTCCGACACACGCGATGCCAACTTTCCCGGTGTTGGCGAGATGCCTGTGTCATAGTGGATTTCCAGCTCGAGATCCACCATCTCCGCCTCACGTTGCACCTGAACGTAGGCCCACTTTGCCTCAGGGAGGCCGACATACTCCCCTGTCGTTGGAGGTCTTTCACGCTTTTTCAATTTCGGGCAGGGTCGCTGCACCGAAAAAGTGGTTCGCACCGTTCCCACAGACGTATCAGAATCGTAGGAGGCATCTCCCGATTCTTCAACGGCGCCTTTCTACAGCGCACCACGCACCCTGTCCGAGACAATAGCTGGCCTTGAACCACCAGGCCTTGAACTTACTAGTCACCGTCCTCTCGCCTATTCCCAGGTTTTTTAAAAGTTGAAGAATTTTCCATATTGTTCCCAGGAGCGTGGTCGGAAAGGAGGTCACCCCTGGCAGAGCCGCCATGCCAAGGGAAGGCTTGTACGCCCGGGGGGCGCCAGTATCTCCAGGGTTGATCGCTAGAGACAGGTGCACCTACCGGCCTCGCCCAGCCGCGAGGACTGGGTGTGATCTATCGCTGCGTACCACATCTTGAGGCTAGGAACTTTTTATAGAGATTTATTCCCCCGCTGGCCGGCCAATTAAGGCAAGCCCACCGCTCCGGCGAAAAATGACGGAGATTCCGGGGTCGCAACCCCCCGTACCACGAACAGAATTGGCCGTGGCCCCTGGGAGAGAGACGGCTTCAACCAACAACACTCCTCAACTCTGGGCTTTACCGGCAAAGGAGGCCCTGCCAGGATCTGAAGATCCCGCCGGCACCGCCCCAGAGCGAGAAAATTCTGGTGTTACCATATTCCACCACGAGGAAGTGGGAATGGCACATGTTGTTGCAAAAATGCAACAACTTTAGAACCCAAACCCCACCTAACATAACCAAACCTAATCTAACGTAACCTAACTAAATCAAACATAACCACACTTCTATCTCGGTTCGGAAGCAACCTGCACAACTTTCCCAGGGATAAGGAAATGCAGTAAGCCTTCCGTAGTTACAGAGTAGCAGAGATCCGCTCTGATTGGACGTTTATTCATGTAATGCAATGTAATGATAGACAGGTTCAATCGGAGCGGGTCCGCATCGAATACGGGAGTGCCTTCGGCGAAATGAAAACGAACAGTCGGAAAAAATAAAACTTTACTAAAAAATCATACGGAAATCCGATATATCGACACGTATCTAATATACATATAACTAAAACATAATTCGAAAAATACATAGGATAAGAGGGAACATTCTCCAATATATGACATATATAAATCAACGGATGTAAGAGAGAACAATCGATCTCGGTGTAGCGAGACCGGGGTGTCATCCTGAAGTAATCGCATAACGCCGGTTCCGGGATGGTGTAGAGAGGGAAAGTGGAGCGTGGAAAGCATAAAATAACAACAATGTAACTAAAGAGAAAGAAAAAGAAAATCTGTGGAAGCATTGCATTTATTGAGAGGAAATCCTAGAAATATGAAACAACATATTATATACCATACCATAAGGGCAAGGTACAACGAAATAGACAATATCGTTAAAGAAAGTAAAAAAATCGAGAAACCTAAAGAGAAAATATTAATTTAGATTGAACGAATCAATATCACTCATTGGGGCAAGCTTAATGGAAAACACGTGACTACTAATCGGTTAAAGTATAAGATAGATGCTGGTCGCGAGTCGAGTGGCCCTAGGAGTTCCTCGCCCGCATCAGGGTAGACGGAGGATGACGGAGGGCCTACAGCACTCACCCTTGGCGTGAGCGAGGCTGCTTGCATATGTTGCTGAGACGTGCTGCTGGCTCGTGATTCGGAATCAGCTCCGTCGGATCGAGGCAGAAGATTAAAGGTTGGGCAGGCGAAAAGAAACACAGACACGGAAGGAGAAGCATCAGGAGCCGAAGTAAATGCAGGATAATGAGATAGCTACCGATAAGAATAACGCCTACATTTTTAAATAGACGAATAGGCAGCAACACATCAGACGTAATGATAGATATTCTGAACGAGGATACGGCGAAGCTAATGACATATTAGAAAACGTTAGTGGAAAACATCAGGCATAAAAAAAGACTGACATCGAACACTTAGTCGAACTAGTGGCGAACGGTACAGAGAAAAATGAAGCAATTAAAGGAGCGGGAAGAATTCGAGGACAGGCAGTGAGAAGAGGAGAAGCAGGAAAAACGACAGAAATACGAAAAGATGACGCAAGGAAATCGAGGGCGGGAGATATAATCCTAGAATTTAACAAAAAAACAGGCATAGAGAACAAACTAAAGGAGATAAAAGGAACTCTGGAAAAAGTATTCGAAGTAAAACATACGAGTGCGAGTGTAATGCTCCATATAAGGGACATATACCCGTTAGGTGACCAGAGAAGAAATGAAGGAGTACATAAAACTAAAACTGAAAATAATCGAAGAAAAGGATAACGGTATAAACGTTAAGTTGTTAAAACAAACGTGGAGAGGCAACCGAGCCGCGTTAGTTGAATTTCGACGGGAATACAGTAAGGAACTGGAGAAGTTCAAATGACTCAAAATAGCATTAACACCCTGTCCTGGCAAAGTGCTACCGAAAATAGAGAGATGCTTCAAATGCCATAAACTGAGACATATCGGCAGAAATTGCGAATAAGTCGAAGATAATAAGGGAATTTGCAGGAGATGCGGATCCCAGATTTATACGATGATCGGTTGCATCGCGAATAAACCGAAATGTATCATCTGCAGCGAGGCAAGAAGAAGGGACCCGTAAATTGGACACGTTACCGGAGTTTGTCCGGTCTACAGATAGGTCTTGATAGAAAAAAAACGAGAAATGAATATGGAATTGAAGGTCCTACAAATCGATCTGAACAGATGCCGAATCGCGCAAGATCTCATGCAGTAAATGCGAATGTTTCCCGACGTGGTAATAATATCGGAAGCACACAATATGGAAGAATACTGACTGCAAGACGAGAACGGTGACGGTGCGATATGGATAACCGGCGTTAATCGAAAATGTTTCACATATGGCACCACATACTCCTTGACCGGAATCGTTCATGCAATGGTCGAAGGAACAAAAGCTATAAGCTGCTACTTCTCGCCGAACAGGAACGAAAAGAAATCGAAGTATATATAAACCAAACTGAGGTTAACATAGAAAAGGGAGAGAAAACAAACAGAATACTAATCGCGGGTGACCTGAACGAAAAATCGGTAGTCTGGGGTAGTAAGAAGAACAACCATAGAGAGGAAAATATCATCCAAATTGCTCCAAGATGCCATCTAATCGCGATGAATCCGAAAGAAGACTATACATACTTTAAGAACCGAAACAAATAAAAAATAGACATAATGGTGATAGGAGGTTGCATATACGCTAAGTTGCGTAAAGCAGAAGTGTTTGAGATATTTTCAGCGTCGGACCATCAATACGTACTACATATCTTCCAATGTACGAATTACAAGAATAACGACGAGAGATTTGCAAGCATCGATGGAAAGAAAGCGAACTGGGACGATGCAAATAAATGATCGACTTATATAATATATAGATATTTCTTTTTATTTAGAGGGGATGATCTAGTTTTAAGAAACTAAAATATATGATAAGTGTAATTTGTGACAGTTTTTCCGTTACAATTCGCAAGAAGGGGGTAATTTGTGACGGTGTTCCCGTTTACAATTGGCAAAAAAGTGGGGTAATTATACCAGTAATAAGGGGCTATATAACAATTTTAATCCGGGGTTAGCTCGTGGTACAAAATATCCTCGTGATTACACTTTCTGCGGATTCGCCAACGCCAAGTAAAAGAACAAATTAATTGCCTAAGCAGTGGATATTTCGAAGCTGCGAGGCTGGGACTTTTTGGGCGCCAGCTACTCAAGAAGTAGCAAAAACTAATGGACTACAAAACCCGGGGAAACTCCGAGGCAGAATAACTCTCGAAACTTCGAACAGCTCCTTCGTTCGAGTACGTCTAGCCGAATACGCTAATTCGGGTCGCGGGATACTGAACTCACGGCTTCTTTCTATATTACCTCGACGCAGAATTACTAACTAGGACTACTGAATGTTACACGGTACGCCGCGTATGACCGGGGATCACCACCCGTTATACGATATAAAATTCAATACACGATATCAGAAATGCGGCAGGAAAAATGGGACGCTTTAGCGTATAAGGACTAACGCTCTCTTTTCCAGGTTTCTGGATGCCGATTCTCGTTCCTTTTCCTCCCTCTCTTTCTCTCTCTCTCTCTCTCTCTCTCTCTCTCTCTCTCTCTCTCTCTCTCTCTCTCTCTCCACAAAATCGCTCGTTTATTTATCTCGTCTGGTCGCTTGCTAGCTCGCTTGCTTAATGAATCCGCTGGGGGTCTTCGGATCTCCTAGATCCTCCGTAGGGCTCCTTGGTAGGGTAGGCTGTACGCTTCGGTATTGTTCGGGGCATCGATCGGTGGATTTCAGGGATTCTCTCTTCTCGCCCCCTCGGGTGTCTCTAGGGTGGGTCCTCCTGATCATTTGAACTGCGGCGCGTATCGCGCGGCGCTTTCCACGGCTCACCTGCAGGTCCGCTGTATTCTTGAATTTCTCTCTTAATGTGTTCAGGGGAGGGGTGGAGGTTCTTCTCACACCCAAAAATCATCCTATGCGTCTCTATGGACGATGGCAGCGGTCATATCTTCGCAGGGCCTTGGATCATATCCCCTGGATTTAAGGGTCTCCTCCTTTTACTCACTTTCCGACTCCTCCACCGTCGAGCCCGTCACCTTGGCGTACAGCCCTTTCGCGAACCAGCGGTCTGCTTATCCGATGAAGGGACGTCTTCTGGGTCGTTTCTTCCATCAGCTAGCCAGTCTAATCCGTAAAAGGTTCTACCATCGCGTACTTCACGCTTCTCGCAAATACAGCTATCGTGATGGTCCGCGTCGCGCTTCTCGCATGGGTGATCAGCTAGCTAAGCTAACCGAAGCAGGGGGGGGGGGGGGGTGAGGCGAGCCTTGTGACGTCACCACGTCACAAATTATATAAACCAATATCAAATAATTAATTAAAACACCATGAAATGATATGAAATTAGATAGTACTTTAGATGTAATGGAGTATCTTAAGGAGATATTGTATTTAGAATTAACTACAATATAAAATATGTATTAATATTTATACCAATTTGAAATATTTACTTGAAAAATCACGAAAGCATGTAGTCCAGCGAATGGGGGATTAACGGATCGGTGCGAGGAGCATGCGGTCCAGCGAGTGGGGACTCGCGTCTCGTGGTGGGACTAGCGGCACGTCGTTCGCGTTTAACTTATGAGATAGTATAATGAAGTAGTATAGCATGTTACTTACAATTACGTGTGTGTTGTTCGTGTCTTGCATTCTTAACGTGTGTAACGTGAATTTATGAATTCTTATACGCAGCAATACAATAACCGGATATAGTATATATATGTATGTAAGATCCTTAAAAGTAGAGAACACGTTCTGGTAAAGTCGGCTCCCTGAATTGGAAGAGTCTCCATTGAGGTGATAGGCTGCGACTGCGCCTTTCAGCAAGACAAAATCACCGGTGCGAGATAGACAACGGTGTTCGTCTTTGGTGCGAGCGAGGTAGATATATTCGTTAGTGGGAGTGAAGCGTAGTGCTCGTCGGTGAGATGGAAACAGCGATGCCTGATGTGAACGAGCCATGTATACTGGTCGGTTCGAGTGACACAGCGGTACTTGGTGCGTGTGAACGCGTGCAGGAGTGCTCGCGTAAACGCTGCCGGTTGTCGGTGCTGTAGGCAATCGCGGCAGGTTGGCTAAATCTAGAGGTTGATGATGGAAGTGCGAGAAGACTCATGTGTGGAATGGGTGGCAGGCGCTACACACAACATTATACTTAGAAGCGCTATCCCGTTACATGAATTTGTAGAACTCACATTCCTTTCAAGAGCAGAGACAGATAAGTATAATGCAATGCGGGGAGTCGCCATCTTGGATCGGTCGGGGACGGTCACGCGTCGCGTCACTCCGTAAAAATGTAGTGTTTTCGGTAAAAATATCGTCGGGAAAATAGAACAGAGTATTACAAAGTGTTTCTATAGTGATTGTGAACAACTAGTGCTAATAATTTCAGTGATACAGTGTAAATGTGGATAGAAAAGTGAAAGTGAATGTGAAAACCTGGAGCGGGCGGTACCCACGCGCCGACGGACCCACGCCAACGGCACGCAGTCTCGTCTCACGGAACCACCCCATGACCCAGGCATCATCCACACACCAAAATACGTGGAACGACGTCAGCTTCATTTTGGTGTAAGAAGAACGAAGAGCGGACAAGAAGCAGCAAAGGTAAGTCCATTTTAAAAATATCTTAATCGAAGGTGACAAAGCGTCGGCCATATTGGACGCCATCTTGGCCGCCGCCCTGTATATAAGCACGGAGCGGTGATTGTGCACGCCGTTGGGGAACGGCGACCCCACGTTCCGAGCTGGGAAGCGATCGGCCAGGTTGGCGTATGAGAGTCCCGACTGGTGGGTAGTGGTGAAATTTTGTGTAGTAGTGGGCACTTAGTGCCCTGATTAAATATCCCCGGCATCCGAGACCCGGGCGGCTAGTGGGACCTCGAGCGATATGGATAGAACATCGAAAAATCGGAGGATCCATGTTCGAAAATCGAGAATTTAGAAATAGAGAGAAATTTAGAGGTCGAAAGTTCAGAATATATTTATTTTATTCTTATCCAAAGACTTCCTGGAAGGCAACATGCCGCTGACACTTGGGGAAAACCCCAGATAACTGCGGCTATTTTTATGACCTGCGAAATAACGGGACCGGTAGTGGACGGTTCCGAAGCAAATATTTTCAAAGTTAATATTTTGGAATATTATGGAAGTAAATATTTTGTAAGTAAATATTCTCGACGGCCAAATCGTCCCGGCTCGAAATTAGATGTTGGAAACTAGCGGTGATCTCTCGCCGGCCGGCTTAGTCGCTTTCCAAGGTACATGCGCATATATGACCTGGCTCGTACTTGGCTGAGGTTTTCGAAGTAAAGGGGTCTCGAACGAGCCAAGCGGCCATGATACGTATCTTTCAGGCGGTTAACCACGCAGCTGACCATCGCAAGTGCCCCAATCGACCGGCTGAATATTTTCAAGTATTTTCGATAGATATTTCTTAATGTTTGACGGACGACCAGCGGATACTCAATTTCGGATACGAGACTCCGAATTCCGTCCACGAATGGGCCGCTCTATTTAAGACTCTTGATAACCCGCCCTGAGATACCATCGGAACGAGGAATCAACCACGTGTACCCTCTGTCGTGCACACAGCAGGAACGAGGCACACAAAACACACACATTAACACACGAACACAAACATCTATGTAAGGAAGCCCCTGCGTGTGCCCTGACACAAACAGAACCGCGGCTTCCACCAGTGACTCCTGTGAGCGTCTAGACATTGGCTGGACCGCGGCTTCCCACGGAGGCGCGGACGTGTGCACGGTCGGACCGCGGATTACTGGAGATAACGAGATTTGCGTAAGCCTAAACCGTGCCAGGGTCGACATCGCTATCTCCTCCGGGAATCCCCGGCGTGAGCCCTGCCATGTGCTAGTCTACAACTTCCAGAAGAAGCTCCTGCGAGTGTCTAGATAAATGCCAGACCGCGGTCACCGACAAGGCCCTCGCGTGAATTCTGCCGAACAGAACCGCAG